>NC_091378.1:18483852-18541587 GCF_038502225.1 Cherax quadricarinatus | reverse complement strand
ATTGAAGGACAAGAGAGATGGGGGATGGGTTGGAGGACATAATAACGAGATACAAAATATTTAGAGGAATTGACAAGGTGTACAGGGACAGAATGTTTGAGATGTGACACAGCAACAGTGGGCCACACCTGGCCACACCTGGCCACACCTGGCAGTTGAAGACAAAGATGAGTCAGAGGGATGTTAGGAAGTTTTTCTTCAGTCATCGTTTTTGTCAGAATATGATGACAGTACCTCAGGGTATGATGATAGTACCTCAGAGTATGATGACAGTACCTCAGAATATGATGACAGTACCTCAGAATATGATGACAGTACCTCAGGGTATGATGACAGTACCTCAGAATATGATGACAGTACCTCAGGGTATGATGATAGTACCTCAGTATGATGACAGTACCTCAGAATATGATGACAGTACCTCAAGGTATGATGATAGTACCTCAGTATGATGACAGTACCTCAGGGTATGATGACAGTACCTCAGGGTATGATGACAGTACCTAATGGTATGATGACAGTACCTCAGGGTATGATGACAATACCTCAGGGTATGATGACAGTATGATGACAGTACCTCAGGGTATGATGACAATACCTAATGGTATGATAGTACCTCAGGGTATGATGACAGTACCTCAGGGTATGATGACAGTACCTCAGGGTATGATGACAGTACCTCAGGGTATGATGACAGTACCTCAGGGTATGATGACAATACCTCAGGGTATGATGACAGTACCTCAGGGTATGATGACAGTACCTCAGGGTATGATGACAGTACCTCAGGGTATGATGATAGTACCTCAGGGTATGATGACAGTACCTCAGGGTATGATGACAGTACCTCAGGGTATGATGACAATACCTCAGGGTATGATGACAGTACCTCAGGGTATGATGACAGTACCTCAGGGTATGATGACAATACCTCAGGGTATGATGATAGTACCTCAGGGTATGATGAAAGGTAATCGGCAGAAACCTCACAAATTCCATTAACTAACATATAATATGAGATATATTCCAAAGAAACTTAATGTATCCCTGAGTTACTGTCAGAGTCCAAATGTATCCCTGAGTTACTGTCAGAGTCCAAATGTATCCCTGAGTTACTGTCAGAGTCCAAATGTATCCCTGAGTTACTGTCAGAGTCCAAATGTATCCCTGAGTTACTGCCAGAGTCCAAATGTATCCCTGAGTTACTGCCAGAGTCCAAATGTATCCCTGAGTTACTGTCAGAGTCCAAATGTATCCCTGAGTTACTGTCAGAGTCCAAATGTATCCCTGAGTTACTGTCAGAGTCCAAATGTATCCCTGAGTTACTGTCAGAGTCCAAATGTATCCCTGAGTTACTGTCAGAGTCCAAATGTATCCCTGAGTTACTGTCAGAGTCCAAATGTATTTATATTTCTCATGCTTGGTCATGATCTTGTCAAGAGGAACAGGAGGAGGAGGAGGAGATGACGAAGAAAAAGAAGAAAGAAAACAAGAAGAGGAACTTATAAAAAGAGAAGAGGGTCCATGGTTAGTGAGGTATCCAACTATAAATAGTGTATGTCATACAACTGGAAGAATTCTGCTCTGTGGTTGGTGGTAATTTGTCACTAACTGGACAAGCATAACGTGGGGAAACTAAGCTATTTCTTCCTGCACGTCGAAACGCACAATTATATTCCAGACTCCGAGCCCCACAGTCACCCCTCACGAAATGTGCGTATGCTTTTCTGTGTGTGTGTGTGTGTGTGTGTGTGTGTGTGTGTGTGTGTGTGTGTGTGTGTGTGTGTGTGTGTGTGTGTACTCAACTATTTGTGGTTACAGGGGTCGATTCAGCCCCTATCCCCGCCTCTTCGCTGGTCGCTACTAGGTGTACTTGTTCCCTCCTCCATGATCTTTATCGTACCTCTTCTTAAAGCTATCTATGGATCCTCACTCTCTTGTTTGAGTGCCCTACCTTCCCGGTTTTTGGAATCCTTTCTGTCTCCGCTGAAAATACTTCCTAAAATCTCGTGTTGAACTCTTCACATCTTGGTTGTTTCTTGCGATCTTCCCTCCTTCCATCTTCAGCCTGATTACCTGGTCCTTGACTGTTGTTTTCCTCATGTGATTATTTAACTCTGTGGCTGAATAAATGCTTCCTAGCATCTGTATAACTCAGATGAGTTTTCAACTTCCAGTTGTGACCCCTTGTTGCTATGTCCCATCTCTGAAACATTCTGTCTCTCCTGTCCTCCAGAGTCGTCAGGTTGAGTTCCCTTAATCTCTCCTCGTAGGACATACCCCTCAACTCTGGGACTAGTCTTATTGCCAGCCTTTGCACTTTCTCCAATTTCATGACGTGCTTGATCATGTGTGGGTTCCAAACTGGTGTTGCACACTCCAATATGGGCCCGGGCTATCCCAGGCAATTCACAAACACGCTGCCATGCATGACTCACCTGGGTTATCCCAGGCAATCCATACACACGCTGCCATGCAAGACTGTAACTGACTCTCTGTCATCCATAAATGCTCTCAACTCATTAAGCATAAATTGTGGCATGCTTGTGTCAGAAGCCAGACACAGGTATGGTAGAATTGTGGACAGTGGAGTCAGAGTGCACATGCTGTGGATTCCATCTCACATTGGTCTTCAGATGCATGATAGAACTGATAAATTGGCTAAACTGTATGCTTTCAAAGAGGGAGTAGATTACAATCTTGGCTTGTAAGTTAGCAGTTTGAGAACAATTATACGAAAAGAACTTCAACTGAATTTTATTGACTTAAGACTCAGGGAGATTGACACAAGTCAGTCAATATATCATCATTCCATCATGCAGGAGGAGCCACATGTCTATAGTGCTTGGGGATCAACTGCAGCAACACACCTAAAGCCAATAATAACCCAACAAAAAGCTGCAGTAAGAATAATCACTAAATCCCATCCCTGGCAGCACACCCCCCCACTCTTCAAAGATCTAAACTTACTCCCAGTTCAGTACATCCACACCTACTACTGTGCAATCTATATCTACAGGGCCTTAAACTCTAATATCAACCTTGACCTAAAACGCTTTCTTGATAGTTGTGACAGAACCCACAGGCATAACACCAGACACAAACATCTCTACGACATTCCCCGTGTCCGACTAAACCTTTATAAAAATTCAATGTATGTCAAAGGCCCTAAAATCTGGAATACCCTACCTGAGAACTCTAGAACTGCAGACACATTCATCACCTTCAAAACTACCATTAGAAAACATCTTATCTCCCTGATACACCCCGTCAACTAACTACACAAATACCACCTGGTGGTTCACACTTACACTCGCTCACTCATTTGATCATAAACAGAAATATTAATCTCAGTCTTAAAATAATGAATCCTATGATACTCCAATACTGAAACTATGTACTGTGCCAAAACAAAAGCATTCACATTGCTAAACTCATAAACTAGTATTTAGTCACTTAGCCATAATACCAACTTACCTCATAATTTGTAATATTTTACAATTAAGAATAAAACTAAGTCTGCCCGAAATGCCTAGCCATGCTAAGCGTTCTAGTGGTACACTCTGTAATCGCAATTTTACTACATGTAAACCAAACAATAACCAAATTTCTGTAAACTCAGCATTGTAATCCTTATAGAGAATAAACTTTGAATTTGAATTTGAATTTGAACAAGATAAGCAGACTCTTGGATGTCACTACTGCCCGGCTCCGGCTGGGTTACAAGTATCTATGGCAGGTTAAATCACCGCCACCAGATGTAGACCAAACGAAATGTAAACTTTGCCAGATGGACTATTGTCACACCTTGCATCATTATGTACTGGAGTGTGATCAAATTAATGAATTTAGAGACAACTCACTCAGAAGTGTTCAAGAAATGGCAAAGTATTTTATCCACAGTGGTATATTACAAACCATTCTGGAGAAATACCCTGACTTTGCTAGCTGTAAATAAAGC
Organism: Cherax quadricarinatus; assembly: GCF_038502225.1. Taxonomy (NCBI): domain Eukaryota; kingdom Metazoa; phylum Arthropoda; class Malacostraca; order Decapoda; family Parastacidae; genus Cherax; species Cherax quadricarinatus. The sequence continues at coordinate 18,537,626 of NC_091378.1, read as the reverse complement.
ATTACCACGTGTGTACTCGCCTATTTGTACTCCCCTATTTGTGGTTGTAGGGGTCGAGTCATAGCTCCTGGCCCCGCCTCTTCACTGATTGCTACTGGGTCCTCTCTCTCCCTGCTCCATGAGCTTTATCATACCTCGTCTTAAAACTATGTATGGTTCCCGCCTCCACTACTTCACTTTCTAGGCTATTCCACAGCCTGACTGCTCTATGACTGAAGAAATACTTCCTAATATCCCTTTGACTCATCTGAGTCTTCAACTTCCAATTGTGACCCCTTGTTTCTGTGTCCATCTCTGGAACATCCTGTCTTTGTCCACCTTGTCTATTCCGCGCAGTATTTTATATGTCGTTATCATGTCTCCCCGGACCCTCCTGTCATCCATTGTCGTCAGGCCAATTTCCCTTAACCTTTCTTCGTAGGACAATCCCCGTAGCTCTGGAACTAACCTTGTCGCAAACCTTTGCACTTTCTCTAATTTCTTGACGTGCTTGACCAGGTGTGGATTCCAAACTGGTGCTGCATACTCCAGTATGGTCCTGACGTAAATGGTGTACAGAGTCTTGAACGATTCCATACTGAGGTATCGGAACGCTATCCTTAGCTATGCCAGACGCCCGTACGCTGCAGAAGAACAGTACAGTCGTAAATAGTACCGGTGAAGGTGTCTTGCTAGGACAAGCAAGGAATTTTGCAGTAAAGTTTCAGTCTGAACCGGAAAATGTATTAGGAAACACAACGACACTAGGACAACACTAGGACAAACTATTGTGTAACCATATTTAATAGTTAAGTTACACTTAGTTAATAAATATAAGGATTCACTTCACTGAAATGCGCTGTGAACCTTTTAAAGTCTTAATACAAGCTTATAAATATCTTGCCCTCGCAGAAAATGACAATTAACTGTTTATAAAGCGAAACACTGTTGCTGGAGCTGGAGTTACTCTGGGGTGTCGCTGGCGAGTCCTGGCGAGCGTCGCCCACCAACTGCATAACAGCGTCTTCATAGGAGGGGGCGACTTATTTGGAATGATATGCACTTTCCTGACGACTCACAGAACCTCGTTGGCGCTCAAAATAGCTTCTTCACCTGGTCTGTGAGAGATGGTGGACATGAAAGCATGGAGAAATATGCGAGTGATGGTGGTACTAACACAGCTACTCCATTCTCCCTAACATTACTCTCTAAGCCAGTCTGGTTTATCAACCCACACTAAGCCACTAGGTAAAATTTTGATTTTACCAGCATTTTACTGGTGATGCAAAGCAGTGCAGACACACTGGAAGAGATTTCACACTGGCTTCCACGGCAGAGCTGGCTTGGATTACCTGGGCTGGCTTGATGGCTTTGCTTTCTCGATACAGGAAAACACTGGTATGCAGGATCACTGCAGAACGTTCACATAAACGTGCTGGAGGTCAGGACAGCTGTAACTGCAGGCTAACTTAGCTTGTCCTGGCTGGCTTGAAGTGTTGCTTTCAAGCCTGCTTGATTATTATTATTATAATCAAGGGGGAAGCGCTAAACCCGGAGGATTATACAGCGCCTGGGGGGGGGATGTGGAAGGCATTCAGGCTTAATTCGGGGAACTGGAGCACAGATCCAATTCCCTAAATCAAGAGCCCCTCACCAACATCAAGGAACCTTCCTTGAGGGGCCAAGCCTGCTTGAATGTACTTGATAAACTCATGTCAACCACTCAGAGATTTGCTTGTAGCAGGCAAATAGGCGCACAGGAGACACACATGCAAGAAGTGTGAGGGAGAAATCTTGGAGTGCTGGCAGGAGGGCATAGCTTGGCATCTCTCAGGCCACTGATGGCGTCCCTGTTCATAACAGTGTTTTCAGGACTGTTAATAATAATATCTTTATGTACTGCAAGTACATGTACATGATATACAGATCTAGCTGACATCAATGATATACTACTGTATAGACAGCCACTTGTTATGCTGAGCATTTCAGGCAAATTATGTCCTTGTCCCAGGATGCGACCCACACCAGTCGACTAACTCCCAGGTACCCATATTACTGATGGGTGAACATAGACAACCAATGTAAAGAAACATGCCCAATGTTTCTACCCGCGCTGGGAATCGAACGCAGACCCTCGCCGTGTGAAGCGAGAGCTTTAGCGATCAGGCCACGGGGCACTTTACTTAGCTGTGGTACCTCATAACTTACACAGACACTCAAGCACTTACCTGGACTGGCAAAATCCGCCTCTAGTCCATAAGGAAATAGAGGCGAATGGCTGAGTTCAAAATCGAGGAAGGAGGGGGGGAGGCTGGCGAGGGGTAGTGGAGGTAGGCCTACTAAACCTACATCAAACCGACACTTTCGTGTTTCATTAAGTATATCACACATAAGAGTACCAGCAACAACGTAGCTGCGATCCAACGATATCAATTTTACGATGAATTATCAGTTGGGTGAAATAAACAGTCCTGAGATAGTAGTTGTTCCATAACCCTCACGCGTCCTCTCCCCTCAGTCACTCAACCCAGACTATATTATTATGATCCGTATGGGTTTAGCACTTCCCTGAATTTTAAATAATCTGCCCATCAGGTAGAGTATTAGTGGTACAATAATCTGCCCATCATGTAGAGTACTAGTGGTACAATAATGTGCCCGTCATGTAGAGTACTAGTGGTACAATAATGTGCCTGTCATGTAGAGTACTAGTGGTACAATAATGTGCCCGTCATGTAGAGTACTAGTGGTACAATAATGTGCCCGTCATTTAGAGTACTAGTGGTACAATGTGCGCGTCATGTAGAGTACTAGTGGTACAATAATGTGCGCGTCATGTAAAGTACTAGTGGTACAATAATGTGCACGTCACGTAGAGTACTAGTGGTACAATAATGTACCCGTCATTTAGAGTACTAGTACAATGTGCACGTCATGTAGAGTACTAGTGGTACAATAATGTGCCTGTCATGTAGAGTACTAGTGGTACAATAATGTACCCGTCATTTAGAGTACTAGTACAATGTGCACGTCATGTAGAGTAGTGGTACAATAATGTGCCTGTCATGTAGAGTACTAGTACAATGTGCCCATCATGTAGAGTACTAGTGGTACAATAATGTGCCCGTCATGTAGAGTACTAGTGGTACAATAGTACCACTAGTACTCTGGTGGCCTTGAGAGAGATTCCTTGAAGGTGATGGTGAGGGCTCTTGATCCAGGGAATGTGATCTATGCAACATGGGAGTGAACTTATCCTCCCAGGTGGTGCATGACCCCCACGGGTTGAGCGCTCCACCACGAGTAGTACTGACAGTGACGGTGTAGTAGTGCCATCTAGTGGTGGTAGTCAGAGTTAGTCAGGCTCTCAATGATAGTGTTATAGTGAAGGTCAGGTCAGTGACCAACCTTAAGGTCACTAAATGTCAGTTAACCTTCAATGGTCGTAGAGGAGAGAAGTGTTGCTCCTCCTCCTGCTGCCCCGCCGGCTTTACCGCTTCCTCAGCCTCTTAATACACCTAAATAACGTAAGCATTGTCTACTGACGTATTTGTCAGTACAACAACCGAGTTGAGCCGCAGTTCCTAGTCCCTGCCACCATTTGCAGCTCCTGGTCCTTGCCACCAGTTGCAGCTCTTGGTCCTCGCCACCAGTTGCAGCTCCTGGTCCCCGCCATCAGTTTGGTCACTATATTATTTTGTGCAAGACAGGTATACAATACCGACAAGATGAAAGTTAAGACACTTGTGCAACATCTGGTTATCTTTATTGTAGACGTTTCGCCATCCAAGATCATGCAATCTTGGTTCAGAGGACATCTACATGACCTTCTTCACGGCTTCTACAACTAACCCATCAATTTGGGAAGGACCTACTTCCACTGGGGAATCCCGCCTACCAGTGACTGTGCCCTCGTCTGCTACACGTCTCTCTTCACTGACGCTATATAAGCGTCAGTCTCCTTACCTGTGCTTTAAAGCAGTTGGGTCTAGTCCTGACTCTTCTCTCTTCAACTCAAGACATTCCTCTCACCGTCTATTCTTCGCACTGTGCCCACTTGCCCCTCGCCCCTCGTGGGTCCTTACCTGTGAGTCCTATCCTATCCTGTGCTTCAGAATCTCTACAACCACGGTGTTGTAAACACCACCTCCAAGGCTGAGGGACTGATTACCTCATCTTTTGTATATAGTTCTTCTGTTTTCTAATTATATCCAAGAATCTGTATTGATAAAGCCACTGGATGGCGAAACGTCTACAATAAAGATAACCAGATGTTGCACAAGTGTCTTTATATTATTTTGTCTTAATTTTCTTTGGGATCTATTGTCTTGGAGGGTGGGGGGGGTGATTGACCTTAGTGGAGGGGTTTTGATGCGAGGAACTGGAGCTACTCCCCTTCCTCTGATCAAACAATAACTCACACTAGGCGTTATAAAAAAAAAAACTTAGTGAAGGTCTCTTGATCCAAGGAACTGGCGCCTTGTGATCCAGATATAGACTTCCATGTTAACAAATTGTTGGTTATCAAGTTAATGTGAAAAAAATATTAAAGAAAATACTGTTTTACTATGTTAAACATTAATGTTTATATCAGTCAGGTAGTAATGTTGCTAGTTTATATTATATGATAAGTTTGTGTATACATGTTGATGGTTATAATGTGTCTTTGTGTATATATGTGTAATGTTGATGGTTATAATGTTCCAGGTGTGGTAATTGCTGTGTCTGGCTGTGTCTGCTGCAGCAGTGATCAACACAGCAACATTGACCAGTGTGAGGAGTGCTGTGCCTGGCTGTGTCTGCTGCAGCAGTGATCAACACAGCAACATTGACCAGTGTGAGGAGTGCTGTGCCTGGCTGTGTCTGCTGCAGCAGTGATCAACACAGCAACATTGACCAGTCTGAGGAGTGGAGACGACCACACTAGTAAGTGATCTGATCCATAACATTTAGTGTTATACCTGGAAAGGGTTTCTCCAGGTATGTGGAAATGCAGCAGCTGGAGACGTAGTCAGGGGTGGGCAAGGCCCACTTGTAAGGTATTTTCAATCTATAAGTCCACTAAAATTTGGTAATTGACGCAGGTAATAACTGTATTAGGTGGTAGGCTGGTGGGGAGAATATAGGAAAAATTGTAAGGAATTGATATCAAAAGCAGCTTAGTGGGAAGTATTAGCATATCTCCCGACCAGATTATTATTATAATCAAAAAGAAGCGCTAAGCCACAAGGGCTATACAGCGCTGCAGGGCAGGACGGAAGCGAGGGCATCAGGTGGTAAAAGAGAGATGGATGAGTAATAGGTTACGGATAACAGCGGGGCAGTGGATGGTGAAAGGGTAAAGGGCAGCAAGAGACTGAACTAGAAAGGGCTGAGGGGAGTGCGAAATGTATCATCAGAGTTTGTGGAGTAAATCAGTCGTTGTCAAGAAGTCAATGAGAGAGTCAGGATTAAAGGAGGGTCCATCAGCAAGAAGGGAAGGTAAAGAGAGAGTAGTAGAACGAAGACGACGTTGGAGATAAATTCTGCGTGCTCATTGATAGAGAAGGCAGTCTAACAGAATGTGGCTAATCGATACTGGAACTTGACACTGCTCACAGAGAGGAACAGGGTGCCTCTCCATGAGATACCCATGAGTAAGATGAGTGTGGCCAATGCGAAGGCAGGAGAGAGTGGTCTCCCAACCTCGGCACTGATGACAAGAAGACGGCCAGTAACCTATGCTCGGTTTAATAGAATGAAGTTTGTTACCAAGCAGAGTTGACCAACGTTGTTGCCAACGGGTGTGAAGGCGAGTAGCTATTGCAGCAAAATAGTCCAGAAATGGAACACCTCTATAGGAAATTGGTAGGTCATGTACTGCTGACCGCGCAAAAGTGTCTGCCTGTTCATTGCCCAGTACGTCAACATGACCAGGGACCCAACAAAAAACAATATCTATATGCTTGGTAGAGATACGGTGTAGCCAAAGATGGATACGGAGAACTAGGGGGTGAGATGTATCAAATTTTCGTATAGCCTGTAGAGCACTAAGGGAGTCTGAGACTACCACAAATGATGACACAGGCATAGATGCGATACGAATAAGTGCTGCAAGAATGGCATACAATTCAGCAGTAAAAATGCTAGCCGAAGACAGTAAATGCCCTCGCACGACGCTGTCCGGAAACTGCTGCGAATCCGACACCGTCTGAAGACTTAGAGCCATCTGTGTACACAGTGATGGCATGAGAATGAGAGTGGAAGTGATCAAGAAAAAGAGAGCGGGAAGCCACCGTAGGCAGTTGGGCTTTCGAGCAAGGGAGTGAGAAAGAACAGACCCGAACAGCTGGAACTTCCCAGGGGGGTAGGGAAAAGTGAGATGCTACATGAACATATAAAGGTGGTAACTGAAGGGAAGACAAGAGCCAATGTAGGCGGAGAGAAAAGGGATGGAGCAAACAGGGGCGGCGAATAAATAAAGAATGTCTACTAATATCGGTGACCATTCTATAAATGGAAGGATTGTGGAGATCGTGAGAGCGTACATAGTAGCGATGGCAATGGGCATCATGGCGATCAGACAAGGATGGAACATTCGCTTCTGTATAGAGGCTTTCAACAGGGGAAGAGCGAAAAGCACCAAGGCATAAACGTAATCCTTGGTGATGGATAGAGTTAAGGCTAGAGAGAGTAGCAGGAGAGGCTGCTGAATAAATCTGGTCACCATAATCGAGTTTCGATAAAATGAGGGCTGAATGTAGGTGCAGCAGAGTTCGACGATCAGCTCCCCAGGGAAGATGAGCAAGGGTTTTAAGAAGATTTAGCCGGCTGTGGCAAGTTGCCTTCAGAGAGGTAACGTGAGGTTTCCAGGATAACCTACGGTCAAAGGGAAGGCCTAGAAACCTGACTGTATCACGTTCGGGGATACGAGAGCCATAGAGATACAAAGGATGATCGAAGATGACAGAGCGTTTAGTGAAAGTAATTTGGCGAGTTTTGGTACTGGAAAATTTAAACCCATGTGTGGTGGCCCAAGTGGAAACACGGTCGACCTCATGCTGGAGAGAAACTGCAATGAGATGACAGTCAGCGCCTGCACAAGCAATAGAGAAGTCATCAACATAGTGATGACCAAATATTGGGTGGAAGAACAGAGGCCAAATCATTTATAGCAAGGAGAAAAAGTGTTGTGCTCAGAACACATCCCTGAGGGACACCTTCAGCTTGGACAAAGCCCGGGGAAAGCATATTATTGACTCGAACACGGAAGTGTCTGTCAGTTAAAAAGTTCTTAAGGAAGGATGGTAGATTGCCTCGGAGGCCTAAGGAGTGGGCTTGGGCCAAAATAATATACCTCCAAGTTGTGTCATATGCTTTCTCAAGGTCAAAAAATATGGCAATAACCGAGTGATTATTTGCAAAGGCATTACGAACATACGTATCCAAGCGTAGTAAGGTGTCTAATGTAGAACGGCCCTTACGAAAGCCATATTGACTAGCGGAGAGACTGTTGTGTGTCTCTAAATACCACATTAAACGGCGATTTACCAGACGTTCCATCACTTTGCAAACTGCACTAGTAAGAGTGATGGGACAATAGTGGGAGGCATCATGTCCTGTAGTACCTGTCTTGCGGAAAGGGAGAACAATGGCAGATTTCCACAGCTGGGGAAGAACTCCTTGTGCCCAAATAAGATTGAAGAGGTGTAAGAGGACTACAATGGCTGACTGATGTAAATGTTGTAACATACGAATATGAATGTCGTCAGGTCCAGCTGCCGATGATCGGCAAACTGAGAGTGTTGCCTCCAGTTCCTGAAGTGTAAAAGTCACATTATACTGTTCTTCTCTGAGAGAAGAAAAGTCCAAGGGTACTAACTCTCTGGCAGACTTTGAGGAAAGAAACGAGGAGCATAGATGGAGCCCCCGGGAAATACGGACCAGATGAGTGCCAATTTCAATGGCAACGTCAGGAGGGTTAGCTTCATCAATACCGGCGACCCGTTGAACAGGAGCCGGGTCAGGAGAGTATTTACCACTCAATTTCCTCACTTTTTTTCCAGACAGCAAGTGCGTTTAGCATCACGGATGACACGGCGAGCGATCGCATGCTTCTGCTTAAAATCAAGAAGTCTCTCATTGGTTCTATTGTATCGGTACCTGCCCCATGCACGTTTCAAACGTACTACACGAGCACAAGCAGGAGACCACCAAGGCACGCACTTCTGAGAATGCTTGCCTGAGGTTTGGGGTATAGAATGAGAAGCTGCGGTATAAACTGACGTCGAGAAGAGGTGTAGGAGCCCATCAATGGAGGATGAAGAAGGAACCTCACTAAAAGCAGTGAGCTGCGAGTAAAGATCCCAATTTGCCCGATCAAATTGCCAGCGAGGGCTACGGAAAGGTGGTGAATAGGAAGGAGAAGTAAGAATGATTGGAAAATGATCGCTGTCATGTAAGTCCGGTAGAACAGACCAGGTGAAGTCTAGTGCAGTGGAGGAAGAGCAGACTGATAGATCGATGCAAGAGAGAGTATGAGTATGAGGATCAAAATGGGTGGGAGTACCCATATTTAAAACATGGAGGGGGTGAGAGGCGAGAAAAGCCTCCAACTGGATGCCACGTGAGTCACAATGAGACCCCCTCCAGAGGAAATGGTGGGCGTTAAAATCACCAAGTAACAGAAGTGGTGGTGATAAGGATGAAACAAGAAAGGCAAAGTCTGGGATAGAAAATGCTCGAGAAGTAGAGAGATATAAAGAACATATTGTAAACCACTTATTCAAGTGGATACGGGCTGCAGTGTAATGCAGCGAGGTATGGACAAATAGTTGACAGTATGGAATATTGCGTAGAAGAAGGGCACTTTCATTAAAGGTCCCATCTGAGAAAGGATCCGAAGAATGCAATAAATTATAGCCTGAGATAGGTTGGAAAACAGCTGTATGTAATTTTGGTTCTCGTAAGCAAGCACCAACAGGGGGAAAACCTGGAAAGCAACATCTGAAGCTCACCCCGATTACCCCTGAGGCTGCGGATATTCCACTGTAAATAGGCCATGATTGGTGAAGAAGAAAATACCAGGAATCTGTAGGGAAAGGCACCTACGGACTAGAGGGGTTAGAAAAGTCAAAGTGTGGTGGCATTGGAAGATGTTCAAGCAGCGAAGGAACGGAGCATTGCAAAGAATGGGGTTGTGAAGATGGAGGAGAGGGAAGAGAAGGAATAGGAAGTGAATCAGTGTCCATTGAAGGTTTAGTCTCTGCAATATATTCTTAAATGGCTTCAAGTGTTTCTGAATTCAAAGATGTATGGGAGACCATATTAGAGGTAGAAGGGGGAGGGCGAGTAAAGATTGGGACAGTAATGGACTGTACCAAAGTAGAGGGGGACGAAAGAGTGTAAGGGACTGGAGATGAAGTGTGGGGGGGACAGAAGAGGCAGAAACCTGGGAGGTGGCAGAAGAGGGAGAAATTTGGGAGGGGATGGGGGTGGAAGGCATAGTACGAGAAGGGTGAATCTCCACACTTGTAATAGAGCCAGAGAGAGGGGAAGAACTGGGCACAGAGACTGGAAAGGTAAAGTGTGGAGGTGGAAGAAGGGAAGGAAGGGGCAAAGAAGATTTGAGCAATGTGGATTTTTTGGACTTCTGAGAAGTAGAGGGGCGATTGGTATAAGGTCATACGAGGTCTTGTCGATACTGGAGGTTGTGAGGAAGGATGCGAAGATGTGAGAACAGACTGAGTTGTAGTCGGGACATCAGAGCCAAAAGGATTAGATGCCGGAGTGGCTATGGGAGGGGTAACAACAGAGGAGGCTGCAGAAGATGGGACCCCAGAAGTGGGGGGATGTTTTGAAACATGAGAATAAGAAACACGGGGTAGTCTCCCTTGGAGGCAGAGATGAGTAACTGCCATAGCATAAGGGAGACCTTCTGCCTCTTTGAGGCAACGGGTTTCACGTTCATTTAAGTAGACCTGGCAACGGCGGGAGTACGAAGGGTGAGCTTCATTACAATTAAGGCAAGATGGAGGTTGACTGCAAAATGTATTAGAATGGTCGTCGGCACCACAGACTGGGCATTCGGCCATAGATCTGCAATATTTCACTGGGTGACCAAAACGCCAGCAATTTCTACATTGTTGCGGTGTAGGTATCGCCTTTCGAACTTGTAACCGATGTCCCGCGACATATACAGAGGACGGGAGTTCTCGGCTGTCAAAAGTTAAACGAGCCACATTGCAAGGGTAACGTCTCCGCCCACGGGCAGGAAGGACATAAGTGTCTACTTTGAGGATTGGGAGATCCTGGAGTTCCAGCTGTTTAAGAATGTCATTGCCACATGACTGGAAATTCTGTTGGACTATGATATGGGGCAGAATGACAGTACCACTACAAGAATTGAGAGAAAGATGTTTTTCAATAGTGATAGGAGTAGTATCGATATTCGAAAGGAGAGAAAGATCATGAGCTTGGGTAGCATTCTGGACAGTGACGATGCACGTACCGCTCGAGAGCATGAAATGAAATATCTCTACCAACATGATGCAGGAGCGCTTTGCCAATACTATGGTCAGAAAGATAGGCAGAAGAAGTCGGTCTTAAAGAATTTAGTCCATTGTGTGGTCCGAAACTGAGCGTGGAGAGGGAGTGCATGACGTGTCGGTCTTTTCCGAGTAGAATGGGAAGGTAACAAAGGAGCATCATCGGGGGATTGACGTTGGCGTTTAGGAGTAGGACCGGCGTTGGTCCGGCGTGAAATGGGCTGGCGATTCGAAAATTGCCGTACCGTAGAGGGAGAGGCCGGAAGCATAGTCGAAGGAGAGCGGAGGTCAGACAAATCAAAGGAGTCAGTCGAAGCCCCGGTACCTGAAGCGGGTGAGGAAACAGCACCAGCAAGAGGTACAGAGGCATCAGGAATGTCCAAAGAGTGGTCTAAAAACAAGGCAGGGTCAGAATGGGGTGCGGCATCAAGAAGGGGCCCGTGGGTAGTGGGTTCATGGATTGGGTTCTCCATGGTTAGGTTACTCCTTTGCTTTTTGTTTTTAAGAAAAAAAAAATAAAATAAAATAAAATAAAAATAAAAAAAGAATAAAAAAAGGGGGGAGCAGGGAGGAATAGTTCCCAGGAGGAATGAAAGGGCCGGAAATCTCCCTCCGCGCCCAAGAGGACCTCATACCGCTAGTAGCGCAGATGCAGCATGGAACCCGTGCCATACCCTACCCTTCAAGCCAGTAAACCAGCAATCCGGGATAGCAACCTCACATCTGCCGAGCTACCTCGGTGGACAAAAGAGGGGGCGGCCGGATATCCGCCACAAAGCATACCTCCTTCAGACACCACCCCCGGAATCTGAAAGGTGGCTTCCAGTGATACACCCATCGCCCGAAAGACACCCAGAGCTACTCCGGGATACCAGAGAGGGATCAGGACATCCCCAAGCGATCCAGATTCCACGGCAAACTGTGCCACCGCCAAGAGCCTCAATGGAATGGGATGGACCCCGGTATCCTTTCCCCTACCTAGGAACTAGCGCGCGTGTGGGAGAAATCCCAAAGGCCAAAAAGAGGAAGGGCAAAAGGGAGGGGTGGGGAGGAGGAGGAGGAAAGGAAAAAAAGGGAGGATGGGATAGAGATGGGGGGATTGGGGGGTAATTAGGTTCGGTCTGAGGAAGGAGACCGACAGGCCTGATTCCTCAGACCAAGAGCCTCTTCACCACAACAAGGAGCCCCCATTGAAGAGGTCTCCCGACCAGAGATGCAATATTTGGCCAGGAAATAATGAGGAATGTATTCTATAGGTTACCTTGAATGGGATGGAAATAAATATTGGAGAAATGGGTTGTAGAGCTTAGAACTGAAGACTGGTTAGATTTTAGGAAGTTTTAGTTAGTCTAACATCTTTATTATGCAGCCTATATACCTATCCTGAAGGAGTGTAGGAAGCTGATGAAATGTGTAAGTGATATATAATGGCTTGGTAGTGGCGTCAACTGAACCACAGTTCGATCCCAGGCACAAGTACGCATGTTCTCTTATATCCATGGACACTATTCACATAAAGGAGGAACACTGAAGTATGCCTACTGGGCATGCTTGACTGGATAATTCTGTGTTAATCCACCGGGTTAATTATACTAAGCTTAGCCTGGTGAGGTTAATGGCAAAAGTCTTGATGCCCGATGTAAGGTTAGGCCTATTAAATCAGGCATATCCATTAAGATAAAAAAGAGCACTGAAGTAGGCCTATTGACCCATGCTAGGCAGGTCTAACTCTCAACCACTCATTTGTCTAACCTATTTTTAAAACTACACAACCAAAGTTTAAGCTTCACATGACGGGATAAATTTACCTTAGGCAGAATATTTTATAATCGGGAAATCAATAACAGTTCCTCAGAAATGTTAAATTAACTTCATCTTCCTATTTTCAGTAGTGTTGTAGAGGACCTGGCCAAGTAATTTTATGCTTTGAAGCCCCAATAATATTTTCAGTAGCATAACCTTGTGGGTTTAGCGCTTAGGGTTCCAGAGTCTTTATTAGAGCGTCTTGGGGGAGCATTTGTTTTGCAATTGTGTTATACAGCATATAATTAGAGATTTAGTAGGCTGATTGATATTACCTAGACCACCTTGATCTTACTAGACCACCTTGATCTTGCCTAGACCCCCTTGATCTTACCTAGACCACCTTGATCTTGCCTAGACCCCCTTGATCTTACCTAGACCCCCTTGATCTTACCTAGACCCCCTTGATCTTACCTAGACCCCCTTGATCTTACCCAGACCCCCTTGATCTTACCTAGACCACCTTGATCTTACCTAGACCCCCTTGATCTTACCTAGACCCCATTGATCTTACCCAGACCCCCTTGATCTTACCTAGACCACCTTGATCATACCTAGACCCCCTTGATCTTACCTAGACCACCTTGATCTTACCTAGACCCCCATTGATCTTACCAAGACCCCCTGGATCTTACCCAGACCCCCTTGATCTTACCTAGACCACCTTGATCTTACCTAGACCAGCTTGATTTTACCTAGACCACCTTGATCTTACCTAGACAGCTTGATCTTGCCTAGACCCCCTTGATCTTACCTAGACCCCCTTGATCTTGCCTAGACCCCCGTGATCTTACCTAGACTCCCTTGATCTTGCCTAGACCCCCTTGATCTTACCTAAACCCCCTTGATTTTACCTAGACCCCATTGATCTTACCTAGACCACCTTGATCTTACCTAGACAACCTTGATCTTACCTAGACCACCTTGATCTTACCTAGACCCTCCTTGATCTTAGCTAGACCCCCTTGATCTTACCTAGACCCCCTTGATCTTACCTAGACCCCCTTGATCTTACCTAGACCACCTTGATCTTACCTAGACCACCTTGATCTTACCTATACCACCTTGATCTTACCTAGACCCTCCTTGATCTTACCTAGACCCCCTTGATCTTACCTAGACCCCCTTGATCTTACCTAGACCCCCTTGATCTTACCTAGACCACCTTGATCTTACCTAGACCACCTTGATCTTACCTAGACCCCCTTGATCTTACCTAGACCCCCTTGATCTTACCTAGACCCCCTTGATCTTACCTAGACCCCCTTGATCTTACCCAGACCCCCTTGATCTTACCTAGACCCCTTTGATCTAACCTAGACCCCCTTGATCTTACCCAGACCCCCTTGATCTTACCCAGACCCCTTGATCTTACCCAGACCCCCTTGATCTTACCTACACCCCCTTGATCTTACCCAAACCCCATTGATCTTACCTAGACCCCCTTGATCTTACCTAGACACCCTTGATCTTACCTAGACCCCATTGATCTTACCCAGACCCCCTTGATCTTACCCAGACCACCTTGATCTTGCCTAGACCCCCTTGATCTTACCTAGACCCCCTTGATCTTACCTAGACCACCTTGATCTTACCTAGACCACCTTGATCTTACCTAGACCCCCTTGATCTTGCCTAGACCAGCTTGATCTTGCCTAGACCCCCTTGATCTTACCTAGACCCCATTGCTCTTACCTAGACCAGCTTGATTTTACCTAGACCACCTTGATCTTGCCTAGACCCCCTTGATCTTACCTAGACCCCCTTGATCTTACCTAGACCACCTTGATCTTACCTAGACCCCCTTGATCCTACCTAGACCACCTTGATCTTACCTAGACCCCCTTGATCTTACCTAGACCCCCTTGATCTTACCTAGACCACCTTGATCTTACCTAGACTCCCTTGATCTTGCCTAGACTCCCTTGATCTTACCTAGACCCCCTTGATCTTACCTAGACCAGCTTGATCTTACCTAGACCACCTTCATCTTACCTAGACCCCCTTGATCTTACCTAGACCACCTTGATCTTACCTAGACCACCTTGATCTTACCTAGACCACCTTGATCTTACCTAGACCACCTTGATCTTACCTAGACCACCTTGATCTTACCTAGACCCCCTTGATTTTACCTAGACCCCCTTGATCTTACCCAGACCCCCTTGATCTTACCTACACCCCCTTGATCTTACCCAAACCCCCTTGATCTTACCTAGACCCCCTTGATCTTACCTAGACCGCCTTGATCTTACCTAGACCACCTTGATTTTACCTAGACCACCTTGATCTTACCTGGACCACCTAGAGCCGCCACTGGTCTGCAAATTAGTAAGGCCTATACTTGGAGTATGCTGCATAGTTGTGGTGTATACATATAACACTTTGCAGGCCTACAATTATTTAGTTTCTATCAAAATAACTAATAGATTTAGGTAGTGTTAAGTAGGATAGGTAAGGTATAGAACTGGAGAGTATGCTATATGCATTATCAATGATGCTGTGTGGTGAATGTCGTGTTGTGGACAGCTGCTGTGTGGTGAAGGTCGTGTTGTGGACAGCCGCTGTGTGGTGAAGGTCGTGTTGTGGACACCTGCTGTGTGGTGAAGGTCGTGTTGTGGACAGCTGCTGTGTGGTGAAGGTCGTGTTGTGGACAGCTGCTGTGTGGTGAAGGTCGTGTTGTGGACAGCTGCTGTGTGGTGAAGGTCGTGTTGTTAGCTGCTGTGTGGTGAAGGTCGTGTTGTGGACAGCTGCTGTGTGGTGAAGGTCGTGTTGTGGACAGCTGCTGTGTGGTGAAGGTCGTGTTGTGGACAGCTGCTGTGTGGTGAAGGTCGTGTTGTGGACAGCTGCTGTGTGGTGAAGGTCGTGGTGAAGCTGCTGTGTGGTGAAGGTCGTGTTGTGGACAGCTGCTGTGTGGTGAAGGTCGTGTTGTGGACAGCTGCTGTGTGGTGAAGGTCGTGTTGTGGACAGCTGCTGTGTGGTGAAGGTCGTGTTGTGGACAGCTGCTGTGTGGTGAAGGTCGTGTTGTGGACAGCTGCTGTGTGGTGAAGGTCGTGTTGTGGACAGCTGCTGTGTGGTGAAGGTCGTGTTGTGGACAGCTGCTGTGTGGTGAAGGTCGTGTTGTGGACAGCTGCTGTGTGGTGAAGGTCGTGTTGTGACAGCTGCTGTGTGGTGAAGGTCGTGTTGTGGGCAGCTCCTGTGTGGTGAAGGTCGTGTTGTGGACAGCTGCTGTGTGGTGAAGGTCGTGTTGTGGACAGCTGCTGCGTGGTGAAGGTCGTGTTGTGGGCAGCTGCTGTGTGGTGAAGGTCGTGTTGTGGACAGCTGCTGTGTGGTGAAGGTCGTGTTGTGGACAGCTGCTGTGTGGTGAAGGTCGTGTTGTGGACAGCTGCTGTGTGGTGAAGGTCGTGTTGTGGGCAGCTGCTGTGTGGTGAAGGTCGTGTTGTGGAAAGCAGCTGTGTGGTGAAGGTCGTGTTGTGGACAGCTGCTGCGTGGTGAAGGTCGTCTTATGGGCAGCTAATGTATGGTGAAGGTCGTGTTGTGGACAGCTGTGTGGTGAAGGTCGTGTTGGGAGCAACTGTGTGGTGAAGGTCGTGTTGTGGGGAGCTGCTGTGTGGTGAAGGTCGTGTTGTGGACAGCTGCTGCGTGGTGAAGGTCGTGTTGTGGGCAGCTGCTGTGTGGTGACGGTCGTGTTGTGGACAGCTGCTGCGTGGTGAAGGTCGTGTTGTGGGCAGCTGCTGTGTGGTGAAGGTCGTGTTGTGGACAGCTGCTGTGTGGTGAAGGTCGTGTTGTGGGCAGCAACTGTGTGGTGAAGGTCGTGTCGTGGACAGCTGTGTGGTGAAGGTCGTGTTGTGGGCAGCTGCTGTGTGGTGAAGGTCGTGTTGTGAACAGCTGCTGTGAGGTGAAGTTCGTGTTGGGGACAGCTGCTGTGAGGTGAAGGTCGTGTTGTAAGCAGCTGCTGTGTGGTGAAGGTCGCGTTGTGGACAGCTGTGTAGTGAAGGTCGTGTTGTGGGCAGCTGTGTGGTGAAGGTCGAGATGTGGGCAGCTGTGTGGTGAAGGTCGTGTTGTGGACAGCTGCTGTGTGGTGAACGTCGTGTAGTGTGCAGCTGTGTGGTGAAGGTCGTGTTGTGGTCAGCTGCTGTGTAGTGAAGACCGTGTTGTGGACAGCAGCTGTGTGGTGAAGACCGTGTTGTGGGCAGCTGCTCTGTGAAGACCGTTTTGTGGGCAGCTGCTGTGTGGTGAAGGTCGTGTTGTGGGAAGCTGCTGTGTGGTGAAGGTCGTGTTGTGGACAGCTGCTGTGTGGTGAAGACCGTGTTGAGGGCAGCTGCTGTGTGGTGAAGGTCGTGTTGTGGACAGCTGCTGTGTGGTGAAGGTCGTGTTGTGGACAGCTGCTGTGTGGTGAAGGTCGTGTTGTGGACAGCTGCTGTGTGGTGAAGGTCGTGTTGTGGACAGCTGCTGTGTGGTGAAGGTCGTGTTGTGGACAGCTGCTGTGTGGTGAAGGTCGTGTTGTGGACAGCTGCTGTGTGGTGAAGGTCGTGTTGTGGGCAGCTGCTGTGTGGTGAAGACCGTGTTGTGGACAGCTGCTGTGTGGTGAAGGTCGTGTTGTGGGCAGCTGCTGTGTGGTGAAGGTCGTGTTGTGGACAGCTGCTGTGTGGTGAAGGTCGTGTTGTGGGCAGCTGCTGTGTGGTGAAGACCGTGTTGTGGGCAGCTGCTGTGTGGTGAAGGTCGTGTTGTGGGCAGCTGCTGTGTGGTGAAGGCCGTGTTGTGGACAGCTGCTGTGTGGTGAAGGTCGTGTTGTGGGCAGCTGCTGTGTGGTGAAGGTCGTGTTGTGGACAGCTGCTGTGTGGTGAAGGTCGTGTTGTGGGCAGCTGCTGTGTGGTGAAGGTCGTGTTGTGGGCAGCTGCTGTGTGGTGAAGGTCGTGTTGTGGACAGCTGCTGTGTGGTGAAGACCGTGTTGTGGGCAGCTGCTGTGTGGCGAAGGTCGTGTTGTGGACAGCTGCTATGCAGTGAAGGTCGTGTTGTGGACAGCTGCTGTGTGGTGAAGGTCGTGTTGTGGGCAGCTGCTGTGTGGTGAAGACCGTCTTTTGGGCAGCTGTGTGAAGGTCGTGTTGTTGGCAGCTGTGTCGTGAAGGTCGTGTTGTGGACAACTGCTGTGTGGTGAAGACCGTCTTGCGGGCAGCTGTGTGTCGAAGGTCGTGTTGTTGGCAGCTGCTGTGTGACGAAGACCGTGTTGTGGGCAGCTGCTGTGTGGTGAAGGCCGTGTTGAGTGCAGCTGCTGTGTGGTGAAGGTCGTATTGTGGGCAGCTGCTGTGTGGTTAAGGTCGTGTTTTGGACAGCTGCTGTGTGGTGAAGGTCGTGTTGTGGGCAGCTGTTGTGTGGTGAAGGTCGTGTTGTGGACAGCTGCTGTGTGGTGAAGGTCGTGTTGTGGGCAGCTGCTGTGTGGTGAAGGTCGTGTTGTGGACAGCTGCTGTGTGGTGAAGGTCGTGTTGTGGACAGCTGCTGTGTGGTGAAGGTCGTGTTGTGGACAGCTGCTGTGTGGTGAAGGTCGTGTTGTGGACAGCTGCTGTGTGGTGAAGGTCGTGTTGTGGGCAGCTGCTGTGTGGTGAAGGTCGTGTTGTGGACAGCTGCTGTGTGGTGAAGGTCGTGTTGTGGACAGCTGCTGTGTGGTGAAGGTCGTGTTGTGGGCAGCTGCTGTGTGGTGAAGGTCGTGTTGTGGGCAGCTGCTGTGTGGTGAAGGTCGTGTTGTGGACAGCTGCTGTGTGGTGAAGGTCGTGTTGTGGACAGCTGCTGTGTGGTGAAGGTCGTGTTGTGGACAGCTGCTGTGTGGTGAAGGTCGTGTTGCGGACAGCTGCTGTGTGGTGAAGGTGGTGTGTGTGTGGTGAAGGTCGTGTTGTGGACAGCTGCTGTGTGGTGAAGGTCGTGTTTTGGCCATCTGCTGTGTGGTGAAGGTCGTGTTGTGGACAGCTGCTGTGTGGTGAAGTTCGAGATGTGGGCAGCTGCTGTGTGGTGAAGGTCGTGTTGAGGACAGCTGCTGTGTGGTGAAGGTCGTGTTGTGGACAGCTGCTGTGTGGTGAAGGTCGTGTTGTGGACAGCTGCTGTGTGGTGAAGGTCGTGTTGTGGACAGCTGCTGTGTGGTGAAGGTCGTGTTGTTGGCAGCTGCTGTGTGGTGAAGGTCGTGTTGTTGGCAGCTGCTGTGTGGTGAAGGTCGTGTTGTGGGCAGCTGCTGTGTGGTGAAGGTCGTGTTGTGGACAGCTGCTGTGTGGTGAAGGTCGTGTTGTGGACAGCTGCTGTGTGGTGATGGTCGTGTTGTGGGCAGCTGTTGTGTGGTTAAGGTCGTGTTGTGGACAGCTGCTGTGTGGTGAAAGTCGTGTTGTGGGCAGCTGTGTGTGTGAGCTGCAGCTGTGTGGTGAAGACCGTGTTGTGGGCACCTGCTGTGTGGCGACGGTCGTGTTGTGGACAGCTGTGTGGTGAAGGTCGTGTTGTGGGCAGCTGCTGTGTGGTGAAGGTCGTGTTGTGGACAGCTGTTGCGTGAAGGTCGTGTTGTGGGCAGCTGCTGTGTGGTGAAGACCGTGTTGTGGGCAGCTGTGTGGTGAAGGCAGTGTTGTGGACAGCTGCTGTGTGGTGAAGGTCGTGTTGTGGACAGCTGCTGTGTGGTGAAGACCGTGTTGTGGGCAGCTGTGTGGTGAAGGTCGTGTTGTGGGCACCTGCTGTGTGGTGAAGGCCGTGTTGTGGACAGCTGCTGTGTGGTGAAGACCGTGTTGTGGGCAGCTGCTGTGTGGTGAAGACCGTGTTGTGGGCAGCTGCTGTGTGAAGACCGTGTTGTGGGCAGCTGCTGTGTGGTGAAGGTCGTGTTGTGGACAGCTGCTGTGTGGTGAAGGTCGTGTTGTGGGCAGCTGCTGTGTGGTGAAGGTCGTGTTGTGGACAGCGGCTCTGTGGTGAAGGTCGTGTTGTGATCAGCTGCTGTGTGGTGAAGGTCGTGTTGTGGGCAGCTGCTGTGTAGTGAAGGTTATGTGGACAGCTGCTGTGTGATGAAGGCCGTGTTGTCGACAGCTGCTGTGTGGTGAAGGTCGTGTTTTGGGCAGCTGCTGTGTGGTGAAGATCGTGTTTTGGGCAGCTGCTGTGTGGTGAAGGTCGTGTTGTGGACAGCTGCTGTGTGGTGAAGGTCGTGTTTTGGGCAGCTGCTGTGTGGTGAAGGTCGTGTTGTGGACAGCTGCTGTGTGGTGAAGGTCGTGTTGTGGACAGCTGCTGTGTGGTGAAGGTCGTGTTGTGGGCAGCTGCTGTGTGGTGAAGGTCGTGTTGTGGGCAGCTGCTGTGTGGTGAAGACCGTGTTGTGGACAGCTGCTGTGTGGTGAAGGTCGTGTTGTGGGCAGCTGCTGTGTGGTGAAGGTCGTGTTGTGGACAGCTGCTGTGTGGTGAAGGTCGTGTTGTGGGCAGCTGCTGTGTGGTGAAGGTCGTGTTGTGGACAGCTGCTGTGTGGTGAAGGTCGTGTTGTGGGCAGCTGCTGTGTGGTGAAGGTCGTGTTGTGGGCAGCTGCTGTGTGGTGAAGGTCGTGTTGTGGACAGCTGCTGTGTGGTGAAGGTCGTGTTGTGGGCAGCTGCTGTGTGGTGAAGGTCGTGTTGTGGACAGCTGCTGTGTGGTGAAGGTCGTGTTGTGGACAGCTGCTGTGTGGTGAAGGTCGTGTTGTGGACAGCTGCTGTGTGGTGAAGGTCGTGTTGTGGGCAGCTGCTGTGTGGTGAAGGTCGTGTTGTGGGCAGCTGCAGTGTGGTGTAGGCCGTGTTGTGGGCAGCTGTTGTGTGGTTAATGTCATGTTGTAGACAGCTGCTGTGTGGTGAAGATCGTTTTGTGGGCAACTGCTGTGTGGTGAAGGTCGTGTTGTGGACAGCTGCTGTGTGGTGAAGGTCGTGTTGTGGACAGCTGCTGTGGTGAAGACCGTGTTGTGGGCAGCTGCTGTGTGGTGAAGGTCGTGTTGTGGACAGCTGCTGTGTGGTGAAGGTCGTGTTGTGGGCAGCTGCTGTGTGGTGAAGGTCGTGTTGTGGGCAGCTGCTGTGTGGTGAAGGTCGTGTTGTGGACAGCTGCTGTGTGGTGAAGGTCGTGTTGTGGACAGCTGCTGTGTGGTGAAGGTCGTGTTGTGGACAGCTGCTGTGTGGTGAAGGTCGTGTTGTGGACAGCTGCTGTGTGGTGAAGGTCGTGTTGTGGGCAGCTGCTGTGTGGTGAAGGTCGTGTTGTGGGCAGCTGCTGTGTGGTGAAGGTCGTGTTGTGGACAGCTGCTGTGTGGTGAAGGTCGTGTTGTGGACAGCTGCTGTGTGGTGAAGGTCGTGTTGTGGACAGCTGCTGTGTGGTGAAGGTCGTGTTGTGGACAGCTGCTGTGTGGTGAAGGTCGTGTTGTGGGCAGCTGCTGTGGTGAAGACCGTGATGTTGACAGCTGCTGTGTGTCGAAGGTCGTGTTGTTGGCAGCTGCTGTGTGGTGAAGGTCGTGTTGTGGGCAGCTGCTGTGTGGTGAAGGTCGTGTTGTGGACAGCTGCTGTGTGGTGAAGGTCGTGTTGTGGACAGCTGCTGTGTGGTGAAGGTCGTGTTGTTGGCAGCTGCTGTGTGGTGAAGGTCGTGTTGTGGACAGCTGCTGTGTGGTGAAGGTCGTGTTGTGGGCAGCTGCTGTGTGGTGAAGGTCGTGTTGTGGACAGCTGCTGTGTGGTGAAGGTCGTGTTGTGGGCAGCTGCTGTGTGGTGAAGGTCGTGTTGTGGACAGCTGCTGTGTGGTGAAGGTCGTGTTGTGGACAGCTGCTGCGTGGTGAAGGTCGTGTTGTGGGCAGCTGCTGTGTGGTGAAGGTCGTGTTGTGGGCAGCTGCTGTGTGGTGAAGGTCGTGTTGTGGACAGCTGCTGTGTGGTGAAGGTCGTGTTGTGGGCAGCTGCTGTGTGGTGAAGGTCGTGTTGTGGGCAGGTGCTGTGTGGTGAAGGTCGTGTTGTGGACAGCTGTGTAGTGAAGGTTGTGTTGTGGGCAGCTGTGTAGTGAAGGTCGTGTTGTGGGCAGCTGTGTGGTGAAGGTCGTGTAGTGTGCAGCTGTGTGGTGAAGGTCGTGTTGTGGTCAGCTGCTGTGTGGTGAAGACCGTGTTGTGGACAGCTGCTGAGTGGTGAAGACCGTGTTGTGGGCAGCTGCTGTGTGAAGACCGTGATGTGGGCAGCTGCTGTGTGAAGACCGTGTTGTGGACAGCTGCTGTGTGGTGAAGGTCGTGTTGTGGACAGCTGCTGTGTGGTGAATGTCGTGTTGTGGGCAGCTGCTGTGGTGAAGGTTGAGTTGTGGGCAGCTGTTGTGTGGTGAAGGTTGTGTTGTGGGCAGCTGCTGTGTGAAGACCGTGTTGTGGGCAGCTGCTGTGTGGTGAAGGTCGTGTTGTGGACAGCTGCTGTGGTGAAGACCTTGTTGTGGGCAGCTGCTGTGTGGTGACGACCTTGTTGTGGACAGCTGGTGTGTGATGAAGACCGTGTGGGCAGCTGCTGTGTGGTGAAGGTCGTGTTGTGGGCAGCTGCTGTGTGGTGAAGGTCGTGTTGTGGGCAGCTGCTGTGTGGTGAAGACCGTGTTGTGGACAGCTGCTGTGTGGTGAAGGTCGTGTTGTGGACAGCTGCTGTGTGGTGAAGGTCGTGTTGTGGACAGCTGCTGTGTGGTGAAGGTCGTGTTGTGGACAGCTGCTGTGTGGTGAAGGTCGTGTTGTGGACAGCTGCTGTGTGGTGAAGGTCGTGTTGTGGACAGCTGCTGTGTGGTGAAGGTCGTGTTGTGGACAGCTGCTGTGTGGCGACGGTCGTGTTGTGGACAGCTGTGTGGTGAAGACCGTGTTGTGGGCACCTGCTGTGTGGTGAAGGCCGTGTTGTGGGCAGCTGCTGTGTGGTGAAGACCGTGTTGTGGGCAGCTGTGTGGTGAAGCTGTGTGTGGTGTGGTGAAGGTCGTGTTGTTGACAGCTGCTGTGTGGTTAAGGTCGTGTTTTGGGCAGCTGCTGTGTGGTGAAGACCGTCTTGTGGGCAGCTGTGTGGTGAAGGTCTTGTTGTGGGCAGCTGTATGGTAAGACTGTTTTGTGCGCAGCTGTGTGGTGAAGGTCGTGTTGTGGACACCTGCTGTGTGGTGAAGGTCGTGTTGTGGGCAGCTGCTGTGTGGTGAAGACCGTCTTGTGGGCAGCTGTGTGGTGAAGGTCGTGTTGTGGACAGCTGTGTGGTGAAGGTCGTGTTGTGGACAGCTGCTGTCTGGTGAAGGCCGTGTTGTGGACAGCTGCTGTGTGGTGAAGGTCGTGTTGTGTACAGCTGCTGTGTGGTGAAGGTCGTGTTGTGGACAGCTGCTGTGTGGTGAAGGTCGTGTTGTGGACAGCTGCTGTGTGGTGAAGGTCGTGTTGTGGACAGCTGCTGGGTGTGGTGAAGGTCATGTGGACAGCTGCTGTGTGGTGAAGTCAGTGTTGTCGACAGCTGCTCTGTGGTGAAGGTCGTGTGGTGGGCAGCTGCTGTGTGGTGAAGGTCGTGTTGCGGGCAGCTGCTGTGTGGTTAAGGTCGTGTTGTGGACAGCTGCTGTGTGGTGAAGGTCGTGTTGTGGACAGCTGCTGTGTGGTGAAGGTCGTGTTGTGGACAGCTGCTGTGTGGTGAAGGTCGTGTTGTGGACAGCTGCTGTGTGGTGAAGGTCGTGTTGTGGACAGCTGCTGTGTGGTGAAGGTCGTGTTGTGGACAGCTGCTGTGTGGTGAAGGTCGTGTTGTGGACAGCTGCTGTGTGGTGAAGGTCGTGTTGTGGACAGCTGCTGTGTGGTGAAGGTCGTGTTGTGGGCAGCTGCTGTGTGGTGAAGACCGTGTTGTGGACAGCTGCTGCGTGGTGAAGACCGTGTTGTGGGCAGCTGCTGTGTGGTGAAGGTCGTGTTGTGGACAGCTGCTGTGGTGAAGACCGTGTTGACGACAGTTGCTGTGTGGTGACGACCGTGTTGTGGACAGCTGCTGTGTGGTGAAGGTCGCATTGTGGGCAGCTGCTGTGTGGTGAAGGTCGAGTTGTAGACAGCTGCTGTGTGTTGAAGACCGTGTTGTGGGCAGCTGCTGTGTTGAGAAGGTCGTGTTGTGGGCAGCTGCTGTGTGGTGAAGGTCGTGTTGTGGACAGCTGCTGTGTGGCGAAGGTCGTGTTGTGGACAGCTGCTATGTAGTGAAGGTCGTGTTGTGGACAGCTGCTGTGTGGTGAAGGTCGTGTTGTGGACAGCTGCTGTGTGGTGAATGTCGTGTTGTTGGCAGCTGCTGTGTGGTGATGGTCGTGTTGTTGGCAGCTGCTGTGTGGTGACGACCTTGTTGTGGACAGCTGCTGTGTGGTGAAGACCGCGTTGTTGGCAGCTGCTGTGTGGTGACGACCTTGTTGTGGACAGCTGCTGTGTGGTGAAGGTCGTGTTGTGGACAGCTGCTGTATGGTGAAGGTCGTGTTGTGGACAGCTGCTGTGTGGTGAAGCTCGTGTTGTGGACAGCTGCTGTGTGGTGAAGTTCGTGTTGTGATCAGCTGCTGTGTGGTGAAGGTCGTGTTGTTGGCAGCTGCTGTGTGGTGAAGGTCGTGTTGTAGACAGCTGCTGTGTGGTGAAGGTCGTGTTGTGGGCAGCTGCTGTGTGGTGAAGGTCGTGTTGTGGACAGCTGCTGTATGGTGAAGGTCGTGTTGTGGACAGCTGCTGTGTGGTGAAGCTCGTGTTGTGGACAGCTGCTGTGTGGTGAAGTTCGTGTTGTGATCAGCTGCTGTGTGGTGAAGGTCGTGTTGTTGGCAGCTGCTGTGTGGTGAAGGTCGTGTTGTAGACAGCTGCTGTGTGGTGAAGGTCGTGTTGTGGCCAGCTGTCGTGTGGTTTAGGTCGTGTTGTTGACAGCTGCTGTGTAGTGAAGGTCGTGTTGTGGGCAGCTGCTTTGTGGTGAAGGTCGTGTTGCGGGCAGCTGCTGTGCGGTTAAGGTAGTGTTGTGGACAGCTGCTGTGTGGTGAAGGTCGTGATGTGGACAGCTGCTGTTTGGTGAAGGTCGTGTTGTGAGCAGCTGCTGTGTGTTGAAGGTCGTGTTGTGGACAGCTGTATGGTGAAGGTCGTGTTGTGGCCAGCTGTGTGGTGAAGGTCGTGTTGTGGACAGCTGTTTGGTGAAGGTCCTGTTGTGGACAGCTGTGTGGTGAAGGTCGTGTTGTGGCCAGCTGCTGTGTGGTGAAGGTCGTGTTGTGGACAACTGCTCCGTGGTGAAGGTCGTTCTGTGGGCAGCTGCTGTGAGGTGAAGATCGTGTTGTGGGCAGCTGCTGTGTGGTGAAGGTCGCGTTGTGGACAGCTGTGTGGCGAAGGTTGTGTTGTGGGCAGCTGTGTGGTGAAGGTCGTGTTGTGGGAAGCTGTGTGGTGAAGGTCGTGTTGTGAACAGCTGCTGTGTGGTGAAGGTCGTGTAGTGTGCAGCTGTGTGGTGAAGGTCGTGTTGTCTTCAGCTGCTGTGTGGTGAAGGCCGTGTTGTGGACAGCTGATGTGTGGAGAAGACCGTGTTGTGGGCAGCTGCTGTGTGAAGACCGTGATGTGGGCAGCAGCTGTGTGAAGACCGTGTTGGGGACAGCTGCTGTGTGGTGAAGGTCGTTTTGTGGACAGCTGCTGTGTGGTGAATATCGTGTTGTGGGCAGCTGCCATGTGGTTAAGGTCGTGTTGTGGACAGCAGCTGTGTGGTGAAGGTTGAGATGTGGGCAGCTGCTGTGTGGGGAAGGTTGTGTTGTGGACAGCTACTGTGTGGTGAAGGTTGTGTTGTGGGCAGCTGCTGTGTGGTGAAGGTTGAGATGTGGGCAGCTGCTGTGTGGTGAAGGTCGTGTAGTGGACAGCTGCTGTGTGGTGAAGGTTGTGTTGTGGACAGCTGCTGTGGTGAAGACCGTGTTGTGGGCAGCTGTTGTGTGGTGACGACCTTGTTGTGGACAGCTGCTGTGTGGTGAAGACCGTGTGGGCAGCTGCTGTGTGGTGAAGGTCGTGTTGTGGGCAGCTGCTGTGTGGTGAAGACCGTGTTGTGGACACCTGCTGTGTGGTGAAGACCGTGTTGTTGGCAGCTGCTGTGTGGTGAAGAACGTGTTGTGGACAGCTGCTGTGTGGTGAAGGTCTTGTTGTGGACAGCTGCTGTGTAGTGAAGGTCGTGTTGTGGACAGCTGCTGTGTGGTGAAGCTCATTTGGACAGCTGCTGTGTGGTGAAGGTCGTGTTGTGGACAGCTGCTGTGTGGTGAAGCTCATTTGGACAGCTGCTGTGTGGTGAAGACCGTGTTGTGGGCAACTGCTGTGTGGTGACGACCGTGTTGTGGACAGCTGCTGTGTGGTGAAGGTCGTGTTGTGGACAGCTGCTGTGTGGTGAAGACCGTGTTGTGGACAGCTGCTGTGTGGTGAAGGTCGAGTTGTGGGCAGCTGCTGTGTGTTGAAGACCGTGTTGTTGACAGCTGCTGTGTGGTGAAGGTCGTGTTGTTGGCAGCTGCTGTGTGGTGAAGGTCGTGTTTTGGACAGCTGCTGTGTGGTAAAGGTCGTGTTTTGGACAGCTGCTGTGGTGAACACCGTGTTGTGGGCAGCTGCTGTGTGGTGACGACCGTGTTGTGGAGAGCTGCTGTGGTGAACACCGTGTTGTGGGCAGCTGCTGTGTGGTGACGACCGTGTTGTGGACAGCTGCTGTGTGGTGAAGGTCGTGTTGTGGGCAGGTGCTGTGTGGTGAAGGTCGTGTTGTGGACAGCTGCTGTGTGGTGAAGGTCGTGTTGTTGGCAGCTGCTGAGTGGCGAAGACCGTGAAGTGGGCAGCTGCTGTGTGGTGAAACACGTGCTGTGGGCATCTGCTGTGTGGTGAAAGCCGTGTTGTGTGCAGCTGCTGTGTGGTGAAGGCCGTGTTGTGGACAGCTACTGTATGGTGAAGGTCGTGTTGTGGACAGCTGCTGTGTGGTGAAGGTCGCGTTGTGGACAGCTGTGTAGTGAAGGTTGTGTTGTGGGCATCTGTGTGGTGAAGGTCGTCTTGTGGGCAGCTGCTGTGTGGTGAAGGTCGTGTTGTGGACAGTTGCTCCGTGGTGAATGTCGTGCTGTGGGCAGCTGCTGTGAGGTGAAGGTCGTGTTGTGGGCAGCTGCTGTGTGGTGAAGGTCGCGTTGTGGACAGCTGTGTAGTGAAGGTTGTGTTGTGGGCAGCTGTGTAGTGAAGGTCGTGTTGTGGGCAGCTGTGTGGTGAAGGTCGTGTAGTGTGCAGCTGTGTGGTGAAGGTCGTGTTGTGGTCAGCTGCTGTGTGGTGAAGACCGTGTTGTGGACAGCTGCTGAGTGGTGAAGACCGTGTTGTGGGCAGCTGCTGTGTGAAGACCGTGTTGTGGGCAGCTGCTGTGTGAAGACCGTGTTGTGGACAGCTGCTGTGTGGTGAAGGTCGTGTTGTGGACAGCTGCTGTGTGGTGAATGTCGTGTTGTGGGCAGCTGCTGTGGTGAAGGTTGAGTTGTGGGCAGCTGTTGTGTGGTGAAGGTTGTGTTGTGGGCAGCTGCTGTGTGAAGACCGTGTTGTGGGCAGCTGCTGTGTGGTGAAGGTCGTGTTGTGGACAGCTGCTGTGTGGTGAAGGTCGTGTTGTGGACAGCTGCTGTGTGGTGAAGGTCAGCTGCTGTGTGGTGAAGGTCGTGTTGTGGACAGCTGCTGTGTGGTGAAGGTCGTGTTGTGGACAGCTGCTGTGTGGTGAAGGTCGTGTTGTGGACAGCTGCTGTGTGGTGAAGGTCGTGTTGTGGACAGCTGCTGTGTGGTGAAGACCGTGTTGTGGACAGCTGCTGTGTGGTGAAGGTCGTGTTGTGGACAGCTGCTGTGTGGTGAAGGTCGTGTTGTGGACAGCTGCTGTTTGGCGAAGGATATTTGGACAGCTGCTGTGTGGTGAAGACCGTGTTGTGGGCAGCTGCTCTGTGTTGAAGACCGTGTTGTGGGCAGCTGCTGTGTGGTGAAGGTCGTGTTGTGGACAGCTGCTGTGTGGTGAAGGTCGTGTTGTGGGCAGCTGCTGTGTGGTGAAGGTCGTGTTGTGGACAGCTGCTGTGTGGTGAAGGTCGTGTTGTGGACAGCTGCTGTGTGGTGAAGGTCGTGTTGTGGGCAGCTGCTGTGTGGTGAAGGTCGTGTTGTGGACAGCTGCTGTGTGGTGAAGGTCGTGTTGTGGACAGCTGCTGTGTGGTGAAGGTCGTGTTGTGGACAGCTGCTGTGTGGTGAAGGTCGTGTTGTGGACAGCTGCTGTGTGGTGAAGGTCGTGTTGTGGACAGCTGCTGTGTGGTGAAGGTCGTGTTGTGGACAGCTGCTGTGTGGTGAAGGTCGTGTTGTGGACAGCTGCTGTGTGGTGAAGGTCGTGTTGTGGACAGCTGCTGTGTGGTGAAGGTCGTGTTGTGGGCAGCTGTGTGGTGAAGGTCGTGTTGTGGACAGCTGCTGTGTGGTGAACGTCGTGTTGTGGCTGCTGTGTGGTGAAGGTCAGCTGCTGTGTGGTGAAGGTCGTGTTGTGGACAGCTGCTGTGTGGTGAAGGTCGTGTTGTGGACAGCTGCTGTGTGGTGAAGGTCGTGTTGTGGACAGCTGCTGTGTGGTGAAGGCCGTGTTGTGGACAGCTGCTGTGTGGTGAAGGTCGTGTTGTGGACAGCTGCTGTGTGGTGAAGGCCGTGTTGTGGACAGCTGCTGTGTGGTGAAGGTCGTGTTGTGGACAGCTGCTGTGTGGTGAAGGTCGTGTTGTGGACTGCTGCTGTGTGGTGAAGGTCGTGTTGTGTACAGCTGCTGTGTGGTGAAGGTCGTGTTGTGATCAGCTGTACACAACACGACCTTCACCACACAGCAGCTGTCCACAACACGACCTTCACCACACAGCAGCTGTCCACAACACGACCTTCACCACACAGCAGCTGTCCACAACACGACCTTCACCACACAGCTGCCCACAAAACGGTCTTCACCACACAGCAGCTGCCCACAACACGACCTTCACCACACAGTAGCTGCCCACAACACGACCTTCACGCAACAGCTGTTGTGGACAGCTGCTGTGTGGTGAAGGTCGTGTTGTGGACAGCTGCTATGTGGTGAAGGTCGAGTTGTGGACAGCTGCTGTGTGGTGAAGGTCGTGTTGTGGACAGCTGCTGTGTGGTGAAGACCGTGTTGTGGGCAGCTGCTGTGTGGTGAAGACCGTGTTGTGGACAGCTGCTGTGTGGTGAAGACCGTGTTGTGGGCAGCTGCTGTGTGGCGACGGTCGTGTTGTGGACAGCTGTGTGGTGAAGACCGTGTTGTGGGCAGCTGCTGTGTGGTAAAGGCCGTGTTGTGGACAGCTGCTGTGTGGTGAAGGTCGTGTTGTGTACAGCTGCTGTGTGAAGGTCGTGTTGTGGACAGCTTCTGTGTGGTGAAGGTCGTGTTGTGATCAGCTGCTGTGTGGTGAAGTTCGTGTTGTGGACAGCTGCTGTGTGTTGAAGACCGTGTTGTGGGCAGCTGCTGTGTGGTGAAGGTCGTGTTGTGGACAGCTGCTGTGTGGTGAAGGTCGTGTTGTGGACAGCTGCTGTGTGGTGAAGGTCGTGTTGTGGACAGCTGCTGTGTGGTGAAGGTCATGTGGACAGCTGCTGTGTGGTGAAGGTCGTGTTGTGGGCAGCTGCTGTGTGGTGAAGGTCGTGTTGTGGGCAGCTGCTGTGTGGTGAAGGTCGTGTTGTGGACAGCTGCTGTGTGGTGAAGGTCGTGTTGTTGGCAGCTGCTGTGTGGTGAAGGTCGTGTTGTGGACAGCTGCTGTGTGGTGAAGGTCGTGTTGTGGACAGCTGCTGTGGTGAAGACCGTGTTGTGGGCAGCTGCTGTGTGGTGACGACCGTGTTGTGGACAGCTGCTGTGTGGTGAAGGTCGTGTTGTTTTGAGGTGCTGTGTGGTGAAGGTCGTGTTGTGGACAGGTGCTGAGTGGTGAAGGTCGTGTTGTTGGCAGCTGCTGTGTGGCGAAGACCGTGATGTGGGCAGCTGCTGTGTGGTGAAAGACGTGTTGTGGGCAGCTGCTGTGTGGTTAAGGTCGTGTTGTGGACAGCTGCTGTGTGGTTAAGGTCGTGTTGTGGGCAGCTGCTGTGTGGTGAAGGTCGTGTTTTGGGCAGCTGCTGTGTGGTGAAGGTCGTGTTGCGGGAAGCTGTTGTGTGGTTAAGGTCGTGTCGTGGACAGCTGCTGTGTGAAGGCCGTGTTGTGGACAGCTGCTGTGTGGTGAAGGTCGTGTTGTGGACAGCTTCTGTGTGTTGAAGGTCGTGATGTGGGCAGCTTTTCTGTGGTTAAGGTCGCGTTGTGCAGAGCTGCTGTGTGGTGAAGGTCGTGTTGTGGGCAGCTGCTGTGTGGTGAAGGTCGTGTTGTGGGCAGCTGCTGTGTGGTGAAGGTCGTGTTGCGGGCAGCTGCTGTGTGGTGAAGGTCGTGTTGTGGACAGCTGCTGTGTGGTGAAGGTCGTGTTGTGGACAGCTGCTGTGTGGTGAAGGTCGTGTTGTGGACAGCTGCTGTGTGGTGAAGGTCGTGTTGTGGGCAGCTGCTGTGTGGTGAAGGTCGTGTTGTGGGCAGCTGCTGTGTGGTGAAGGTCGTGTTGCGGGCAGCTGTTGTGTGGTTAAGGTCGTGTTGTGGACAGCTGCTGTGTGGTGAAGGTCGTGTTGTGGACAGCTGCTGTGTGGTGAAGGTCGTGTTGTGGACAGCTGCTGTGTGGTGAAGGTCGTGTTGTGGACAGCTGTGTGGTGAAGGTCGTGTTGTGATCAGCTGCTCTGTGGTGAAGTTCGAGTTGTAGGCAGCTGCTGTGTGGTGAAGGTCGTGTTGCGGGCAGCTGTTGTGTGGTTAAGGTCGTGTTGTGGACAGCTGTTGTGTGGTGAAGGTCGTGTTGTGGGCAGCTGCTGTGTGGTGAAGGTCGTGTTGCGGGCAGCTGCTGTGTGGTTAAGGTCGTGTTGTGGACAGCTGCTGTGTGGTGAAGGCCGTGTTGTGGACAGCTGCTGTGTGGTGAAGGTCGTGTTGTGGACAGCTGCTGTGTGGTGAAGGTCGTGTTGTGGACAGCTGCTGTGTGGTGAAGGTCGTGTTGTGGACAGCTGCTGTGTGGTGAAGGTCGTGTTGTGGACAGCTGTTTTGTGGTGAAGGTCGTGTTGTTGGCAGCTGCTGTGTGGTGAAGGTCGTGTTGTGGCCAGCTGTCGTGTGGTTTAGGTCGTGTTGTTGACAGCTGCTGTGTGGTGAAGGTCGTGTTGTGGGCAGCTGCTTTGTGGTGAAGGTCGTGTTGCGGGCAGCTGCTGTGCGGTTAAGGTCGTGTTGTGGACAGCTGCTGTGTGGTGAAGGTCGTGATGTGGACAGCTGCTGTTTGGTGAAGGTCGTGTTGTGGGCAGCTGCTCTGTGTTGAAGGTCGTGTTGTGGACAGCTGTATGGTGAAGGTCGTGTTCTGGGCAGCTGCTGTGTGGTGAAGGTCGTGTTGTGGACAGCTGTGTGGTGAAGGTCGTGTTGTGGACAGCTGTGTGGTGAAGGTCGTGTTGTGGTCAGCTGCTGTGTGGTGAAGGTCGTGTTGTGGACAGCTGCTCCGTGGTGAAGGTCGTTCTGTGGGCAGCTGCTGTGAGGTGAAGGTCGTGTTGTGGGCAGCTGCTGTGTGGTGAAGGTCGTGTTGTGGGCAGCTGCTGTGTGGTGAAGGTCGCGTTGTGGACAGCTGCTGTGTGGTGACGGTCGTGTAGTGTGCAGCTGTGTGGTGAAGATCGTGTTGTCTTCAGCTGCTGTGTGGTGAAGACCGTGTTGTGGACAGCTGCTGTGTGGTGAAGACCGTGTTGTGGGCAGCTGCTGTGTGGTGAAGACCGTGTTGTGGGCAGCTGCTGTGTGGTGAAGGTCGTGTTGTGGACAGCTGCTGTGTGGTGAAGGTCGTGTTGTTGGCAGCTGCTGTGTGGTGAAAGACGTGTTGTGGGCAGCTGCTGTGTGGTGAAGGTCGTGTTGTGGGCAGCTGCTGTTTGGTGAAGGTCGTGTTGTGGACAGCTGCTGTGGTGAAGACCGTGTTGTGGGCAGCTGTTGTGTGGTGACGACCTTGTTGTGGACAGCTGCTGTGTGGTGAAGGTCGTGTTATGGGCAGCTGCTGTGTCGTGAAGACCGTGTTGTGGACAGCTGCT
The DNA here is from genome assembly GCF_038502225.1 of Cherax quadricarinatus. Lineage (NCBI taxonomy): Eukaryota > Metazoa > Arthropoda > Malacostraca > Decapoda > Parastacidae > Cherax > Cherax quadricarinatus. The sequence goes on along the minus strand of NC_091378.1, from coordinate 18,506,273 downwards.
GTGTGGGGAAGACCGTGTTGAGGACAGCTGCTGTGTGGTGAAGGTCGTGTTGTGGACGGCTGCTGTGTGGTGAAGGTCGTGTTGTGGACAGCTGCTGTTTGGTGAAGGTCATTTGGACAGCTGCTGTGTGGTGAAGACCGTGTTGTGGGCAGCTGCTGAGTGGTGAAGGTCGTGTTGTGGGCAGCTACTGTGTGGTGAAGACCGTGTTGTGGACAGCTGCTGTGTGGAGAAGGTCGTGTTGTTGCCAGCTGCTGTGTGGTGAAGGTCGTGTTTTGGACAGCTGCTGTGGTGAAGACCGTGTTGTGGGCAGCTGCTGTGTGGTGACGACCGTGTTGTGGACAGCTGCTGTGTGGTGACGACCGTGATGTGGGCCGCTGCTGTGTGGTGAAAGAGGTGTTGTGGGCAGCTGCTGTGTGGTGAAAGCCGTGTTGTGTGCAGCTGCTGTGTGGTGAAGGTCGTGTTGTTGGCAGCTGTTGTGTGGTTAAGGTCGTGTTGTGGACAGCTGCTGTGTGGTGAAGGCCGTGTTGTGGACAGCTGCTGTGTGGTGAAGGTCGTGTTGTGGACAGCTGCTGTGTGGTGAAGGTCGTGTTGTGGACAGCTGCTGTGTGGTGAAGGTCGTGTTGTGGACAGCTGCTGTGTGGTGAAGGTCGTGTTGTGTGCAGCTGCTGTGTGGTGAAGGTCGTGTTGTGGACAGCTGCTGTGTGGTGAAGGTCAGCTGTTGTGTGGACAGTGTTGTGGACAGCTGCTGTGTGGTGAAGACCGTGTTGTGGGCAGCTGCTGTGTGGTGAAGGTCGTGTTGTGGACAGCTGCTGTGTGGTGAAGGTCGTGTTGTGGACAGCTGCTGTGTGGTGAAGGTCGTGTTGTGGGCAGCTGCTGTGTGGTGAAGGCCGTGTTGTGGACAGCTGCTCTGTGGTGCAGGTCGTGTTGTTGGCAGCTGCTGTGTGGTGAAGATCGTGTTGTGGACAGCTGCTGTGTGGTGAAGGTCGTGTTGTGGACAGCTGCTGTGTGGTGAAGGTCGTGTTGTGGACAGCTGCTGTGTGGTGAAGGTCGTGTTGTGGACAGCTGCTGTGTGGTGAAGGTCGTGTTGTGGACAGCTGCTGTGTGGTGAAGGTCGTGTTGTGGACAGCTGCTGTGTGGTGAAGGTCGTGTTGTGGACAGCTGCTGTGTGGTGAAGGTCGTGTTGTGGACAGCTGCTGTGTGGTGAAGGTCGTGTTGTGGACAGCTGCTGTGTGGTGAAGGTCGTGTTGTGGACAGCTGCTGTGTGGTGAAGGTCGTGTTGTGGACAGCTGCTGTGTGGTGAAGGTCGTGTTGTGGACAGCTGCTGTGTGGTGAAGGTCGTGTTGTGGGCAGCTGCTGTGTGGTGAAGGTCGTGTTGTGGACAGCTGCTGTGTGGTGAAGGTCGTGTTGTGGACAGCTGCTGTGTGGTGAAGGTCGTGTTGTGGACAGCTGCTGTGTGGTGAAGGTCGTGTTGTGGACAGCTGCTGTGTGGTGAAGGTCGTGTTGTGGACAGCTGCTGTGTGGTGAAGGTCGTGTTGTGGACAGCTGCTGTGTGGTGAAGTTCGTGTTGTGGACAGCTGCTGTGTGGTGAAGGTCATGTGGACAGCTGCTGTGTGGTGAAGGTCGTGTTGTGGGCAGCTGCTGTGTGGTGAAGGTCGTGTTGTGTACAGCTGATGTGTGAAGGTCGTGTTGTGGACAGCTGCTGTGTGGTGAAGATCGTGTTGTGGGCAGCTGCTATGTGGTGAAGGTCGTGTTGTGGGCAGCTGCTGTGTGGTGAAGGTCGTGTTGTGGACAGCTGCCGTTGTGAAGGTCGTGCTGTGGGCATCTGCTGTGAGGTGAAGGTCGAGTTGTGGACAGCTGTGTTGGTGAAGGTCGTGTTGTGGACAGCTGTGTGGTGAAGGTCGTGTTGTGGGCAGCTGCTGTGTGGTGAAGGTCGTGTTGTCGACAGCTGCCGTTGTGAAGGTCGTGCTGTGGGCAGCTGCTGTGAGGTGAAGGTCGAGTTGTGGGCAGCTGCTGTGTGGTGAAGGTCGCGTTGTGGACAGCTGTGTAGTGAAGGTCGTGTTGTGGGCAGCTGTGTGGTGAAGGTCGAGATGTGGACAGCTGCTGTGTGGTGAAGGTCGTGTTGTGGGAAGCTGTGTGGTGAAGGCCGTGTTGTGGACAGCTGCTGTGTGGTGAAGACCGTGTTGTGGATAGCTGTTGTGTGGTGAAGACCGTGTTGTGGGCAGCTGCTGTGTGGCGACGGTCGTGTTGTGGACAGCTGCTGTGGGCAGCTGCTGTGTGGTGAAGGTCGTGTTGTGGTCAGCTGCTGTGTGGTGAAGGTCGTGTTGTGGACAGCTGCTGTGTGGTGAAGGTCGTGTTGTGGGCAGCTGCTGTGTGGTGAAGGCCGTGTTGTGGACAGCTGCTGTGTGGTGAAGGTCGTGTTGTTGGCAGCTGCTGTGTGGTGAAGGTCGTGTTGTGGACAGCTGCTGTGTGGTGAAGGTCGTGTTGTTGGCAGCTGCTGTGTGGTGAAGGTCGTGTTGTGGGCAGCTGCTGTGTGGTGAAGGTCGTGTTGTTGGCAGCTGCTGTGTGGTGAAGGTCGTGTTGTGGGCAGCTGCTGTGTGGTGAAGACCGTGTTGTGGACAGCTGCTGTGTGGTGAAGGTCGTGTTGTGGGCAGCTGCTGTGTGGTGAAGACCGTGTTGTGGACAGCTGCTGTGTGGTGAAGACCGTGTTGTGGGCAGCTGCTGTGTGAAGACCGTGATGTGGGCAGCTGCTGTGTGAAGACCGTGTTGTGGGCAGCTGCTGTGTGGTGAAGACCGTGTTGTGGACAGCTGCTGTGTGGTGAAGGTCGTGTTGTGGACAGCTGCTGTGTGGTGAAGGTTGTGTTGTGGGCAGCTGCTGTGTGAAGGTCGTGTTGTGGACAGCTGCTGTGTGGTGAAGGTCGTGTTGTGGACAGCTGCTGTGTGGAGAAGTTCGTGTTGGACAGCTGCTGTGTGGCGACACAGCTGCTGTTGTGGTGAAGGTCGTGTGGGCAGCTGTGTGGTGAAGGTCGTGTTGTGGAGCTGCTGTGTGGTGAAGGTCGTGTTGTGGGCAGCTGCTGTGTGGTGAAGACCGTCTTTTGGGCAGCTGTGTGGTAAAAGTGTTATGGACAGCTGTGTGTGTGAAGGTCGTGTTGTGGACAGCTGTGTGGTGAAGGTCGTGTTGTGGACAGCTGCTGTGGTGAAGGTCGTGTGTGTGGGTCGTGCTGTTGGCAGCTGCTGTGTGTCGAAGACCGTGATGTGGGCAGCTGCTGTGTGGTGAAGGTCGTGTTGTGGGCAGCTGCTGTGTGGTGAAGGTCGTGTTGTGGGCAGCTGCTGTGTGGTGAAGGTCGTGTTGTGGACAGCTGCTGTGTGGTGAAGGTCGTGTTGTGGGCAGCTGCTGTGTGGTGAAGGTCGTGTTGTGGGCAGCTGCTGTGTGGTGAAGGTCGTGTTGTGGGCAGGTGCTGTGGTGAAGGTCGTGTTGTGGACAGCTGCTGTGTGGTGAAGGTCGTGTTGTGGACAGCTGCTGTGGTGAAGGTCGTGTTGTGGACAGCTGCTGTGTGGTGAAGGTCGTGTTGTGTACAGCTGCTGTGTGGTGAAGGTCGTGTTGTGGACAGCTGCTGTGTGGTGAAGGTCGTGTTGTGGGCAGCTGCTGTGTGGTGAAGGTCGTGTTGTGGGCAGCTGCTGTGTGGTGAAGGTCGTGTTGTGGACAGCTGCTGTGTGGTGAAGGTCGTGTTGTTGGCAGCTGCTGTGTGGTGAAAGACGTGTTGTGGGCAGGTGCTGTGTGGTTAAGGTCGTGTTGTGGACAGCTGCTGTGTGGTGAAGGTCGTGTTGTGGACAGCTGCTCCGTGGTGAATGTCGTGCTGTGGGCAGCTGCTGTGTAGTGAAGGTTGTGTTGTGGGCAGCTATGTAGTGAACGTCGTGTTGTGGGCAGCTGTGTGGTGAAGGTAGTGTAGTGTGCAGCTGTGTGGTGAAGGTCGTGTTGTGGTCAGCTGCTGTGTGGTGAAGACCGTGTTGTGGGCAGCTGCTGTGTGAAGACCGTGTTGTGGGCAGCTGCTGTGTGAAGACCGTGTTGTGGGCAGCTGCTGTGTGAAGACCGTGTTGTGGACAGCTGCTGTGTGGTGAAGGTCGTGTTGTGGACAGCTGCTGTGTGGTGAAGGTTGAGTTGTGGGCAGATGCTGTGTGGTGAAGGTCGTGTTGTGGGCAGCTGCTGTGTGAAGACCGTGTTGTGGGCAGCTGCTGTGTGAAGACCGTGTTGTGGACAGCTGCTGTGTGGTGAAGGTCGTGTTGTGGACAGCTGCTGTGTGGTGAAGGTTGTGTTGTGGGCAGCTGCTGTGTGAAGACCGTGTTGTGGGCAGCTGCTGTGTGGTGAAGGTCGTGTTGTGGACAGCTGCTGTGTGGTGAAGACCGTGTTGTGGGCAGCTGCTGTGTGGTGAAGACCGTGTTGTGGACAGCTGCTGTGTGGTGAAGACCGTGTTGTGGGCAGCTGCTGTGTGGTGAAGGTCGTGTTGTGGGCAGCTGCTGTGTGGTGAAGGTCGTGTTGTGGGCAGCTGCTGTGTGGTGAAGACCGTGTTGTGGACAGCTGCTGTGTGGTGAAGACCGTGTTGTGGGCAGCTGCTGTGTGGTGAAGGTCGTGTTGTGGGCAGCTGCTGTGTGGTGAAGGTCGTGTTGTGGACAGCTGCTGTGTGGTGAAGGTCGTGTTGTGGGCAGCTGCTGTGTGGTGAAGGTCGTGTTGTGGACAGCTGCTATGTGGTGAAGGTCGTGTAGTGGACAGCTGCTGTGTGGTGAAGACAGTGTTGTGGGCAGCTGCTGTGTGGTGAAGGTCGTGTAGTGGGCAGCTGCTGTGTGGTGAAGACAGTGTTGTGGACAGCTGCTGTGTGGTGAAGGTCGTGTTGTTGGCAGCTGCTGTGGTGAAGACCGTGTTGTGGGCAGCTGCTGTGTGGTGAAGGCCGTGTTGTGGACAGCTGCTGTGTGGTGAAGGTCGTGTTGTGTGCAGCTGCTGTGTGGTGAAGGTCGTGTTGTGGACAGCTGCTGTGTGGTGAAGACCGTGTTGTGGACAGCTGTGTGGTGAAGACCGTGTTGTGGGCAGCTGCTGTGGGTTGGAGGCCGTGTTGTGGACAGCTGTTGCGTGAAGGTCGTGTTGTGGGCAGCTGCTGTGTGGTGAAGGTCGTGTTGTGGGCAGCTGCTGTGTGGTGAAAGACGTGTTGTGGGCAGCTTCAGTGTGGTGAAGATCGTGTTGCGGGCAGCTGCTGTGTGGTGAAGATCGTGTTGTGGACAGCTGCTGTGTGGTTAAGGTCGTGTTGTGGACAGCTGCTGTGTGGTGAAGGTCGTGTTGTGGACAGCTGCTGTGTGGTGAAGGTCGTGTTGTGGGCAGCTTCAGTGTGGTGAAGATCGTGTTGTGGACAGCTGCTGTGTGGTTAAGGTCGTGTTGTGGACAGCTGCTGTGTGGTGAAGGTCGTGTTGTGGACAGCTGCTGTGTGGTGAAGGCCGTGTTGTGGACAGCTGCTGTGGTGAAGACCGTGTTGTGGGCAGCTGCTGTGTGGTGAAGGTCGTGTTGTTGGCAGCTGCTGTGGTGAAGACCGTGTTGTGGGCAGCTGCTGTGTGGTGAAGGCCGTGTTGTGGGCAGCTGCTGTGTGGTGAAGGTCGTGTTGTGGGCAGCTGCTGTGTGGTGAAGACCGTGTGGACAGCTGCTGTGTGGTGAAGGTCGTGTTGTGGGCAGCTGCTGTGTGGTGAAGGTCGTGTTGTCGGCAGCTGCTGTGTGGCGAAGACCGTGAGGTGGGCAGCTGCTGTGTGGTGAAGTGGTGAAGGCCGTGTTGTGTGCAGCTGTTGTGTGGTGAAGGCCGTGTTGTCGACAGCTGCTGTGTGGTGAAGGTCGTGTTGTGGGCAGCTGCTGTGTGGTGAAGGTCGTGTTGTGGACAGCTGCTGTGTGGTGAAGGTCGTGTTGTGGACAGCTGCTGTGTGGTGAAGGTCGTGTTGTGGACAGCTGCTGTGTGGTGAAGGTCGTGTTGTGGACAGCTGCTGTGTGGTGAAGGTCGTGTTGTGGACAGCTGCTGTGTGGTGAAGGTCGTGTTGTGGACAGCTGCTGTGTGGTGAAGGTCGTGTTGTGGACAGCTGCTGTGTGGTGAAGGTCGTGTTGTGGGCAGCTGCTGTGTGGTGAAGGTCGTGTTGTGGGCAGCTGCTGTGTGGTGAAGGTCGTGTTGTGGGCAGCTGCTGTGTGGTGAAGGTCGTGTTGTGGGCAGCTGCTGTGTGGTGAAGGTCGTGTTGTGGGCAGCTGCTATGTGTTGAAGACCGTGTTGTGGGCAGCTGCTGTGTGGTGAAGGTCGTGTTGTGGACAGCTGCTGTGTGGTGAAGGTCGTGTTGTGGACAGCTGCTGTGTGGTGAAGGTCGTGTTGTGGACAGCTGCTGTGTGGTTAAGGTCGTGTTGTGGACAGCTGCTGTGTGGTGAAGGTCGTGTTGTGGACAGCTGCTGTGTGGTGAAGGTCGTGTTGCGGGCAGCTGCTGTGTGGTTAAGGTCGTGTTGTGGACAGCTGCTGTGTGGTGAAGGTCGTGTTGTGGGCAGCTGCTGTGTGGTGAAGGTCGTGTTGTGGACAGCTGCTGTGTGGTGAAGGTCGTGTTGTGGACAGCTGCTGTGTGGTGAAGGTCGTGTTGTGGACAGCTGCTGTGTGGTTAAGGTCGTGTTGTGGACAGCTGCTGTGTGGTGAAGACCGTGTTGTGGGCAGCTGCTGTGTGGTGAAGGTCGTGTTGTGGACAGCTGCTGTGTGGTGAAGGTCGTGTTGTGGACAGCTGCTGTGTGGTGAAGGTCGTGTTGTGGGCAGCTGCTGTGTGGTGAAGGTCGTGTTGTGGGCAGCTGCTGTGTGGTGAAGGTCGTGTTGTGGACAGCTGCTGTGTGGTGAAGGTCGTGTTGTGGACAGCTGCTGTGTGGTGAAGGTCGTGTTGTGGGCAGCTGCTGTGTGGTGAAGGTCGTGTTGTGGGCAGCTGCTGTGTGGTGAAGGTCGTGTTGTGGACAGCTGCTGTGTGGTGAAGGTCGTGTTGTTGGCAGCTGCTGTGTGGTGAAGGTCGTGTTGTGGGCAGCTGCTGTGTGGTGAAGGTCGTGTTGTTGGCAGCTGCTGAGTGGTGAAGACCACGTTGTGGACAGCTGCTGTGTGGTGAAGACCGTGTTGTGGGCAGCTGCTGTGTGGTGAAGGTCGTGTTGTGGGCAGCTGCTGTGTGGTTAAAGTCGTGTTGTGGACAGCTGCTGTGTGGTGAAGGCCGTGTTGTGGACAGCTGCTGTGTGGTGAAGGTCGTGTTGTTGGCAGCTGCTGTGTGGTGAAGGTCGTGTTGTGGACAGCTGCTGTGGTGAAGGTCGTGTTGTGGACAGCTGCTGTGGTGAAGACCGTGTTGTGCTGTGTGGCACGACCTGTTGTGGACAGCTGCTGTGTGTGAAGGTCAGCTGCTGTGTGGTGAAGGTCGTGTTGTGGACAGCTGCTGTGCGGTGAAGGTCGTGTTGTGGGCAGCTGCTGTGTGAAGGTCGTGTTGTGGGCAGCTGCTATGTGGTGAAGGTCGTGTTGTGGGCAGCTGCTGTGTGGTGAAGGTCGTGTTGTGGGCAGGTGCTGTGTGGTGAAGACCGTGTTGTGGGCAGCTGCTGTGTGGTGAAGGTCGTGTTGCGGACAGCTGCTGTGTGGTGAAGGTCGTGTTGTAGACAGCTGCTGTGTGGTGAAGACCGTGTGTAGGCAGCTGCTGTGTGAAGACCGTGTTGTGGGCAGCTGCTGTGTGAAGACCGTGTTGTGGGCAGCTCCTGTGTGGTGTAGGTCGTGTTGTGGGCAGCTGCTGTGTTGAGAAGGTCGTGTTGTGGACAGCTAGGTTGTGGTGAAGACCGTGTTGTGTGCAGCTGCTGTGTGGTGAAGGTCGTGTTGTGGACAGCTGCTGTGTGGTAAAGGTCGTGTTTTCGACAGCTGCTGTGTGGTTAAGTTCGTGTTTAGGACAGCTGCTGTGTGGCGACGGTCGTGGTGTGGACAGCTGTGTGGTGAAGACCGTGTTGTGGACAGCTGTATGGCAAGACCGTTTTGTGGGCAGCTGTGTGGTGAAGGTCGTGTTGTGGACAGCCGCTGTGTGGCGAAGGTCGTGTTGTGGGCAGCTGCTGTGTGGTGAAGACCGTCTTTTGGGCAGCTGTGTGGTAAAAGTCTTGTTATGGACAGCTGATGTGTTGTGAAGGTCGTGTTGTTGACAGCTGTGTGGTGAAGGTCGTGTTGTGGACAACTGCTCTGTGGTGAAGACCGTCTTGCGGGCAGCTGTGTGAAGGTCGTGTTGTTGGCAGCTGCTGTGTGGCGAAGACCGTGATGTGGGCAGCTGCTGTGTGGTGAAAGACGTGTTGTGGGCAGCTGCTGTGTGCTGAAGGCCGTGATGTGGGCAGCTGCTGTGTGGTGAAGGTCGTGTTGTGGACAGCTGCTGTGTGGTGAAGGTCGTGTTGTGGGCAGCTGCTGTGTGGTGAAGGTCGTGTTGTGGGCAGGTGCTGTGTGGTGAAGGTCGTGTTGTGGACAGCTGCTGTGTGGTGAAGGTCGTGTTGTTGGCAGCTGCTGTGTGGTGAAGGTCGTGTTGTGTACAGCTGCTGTGTGATGGTCGTGTTGTGGACAGCTGCTGTGTGATGGTCGTGTTGTGGACAGCTGCTGTGTGGTGAAGGTCGTGTTTTGGACAGCTGCTGTGTGGTGAAGGTCGTGTTTTGGGCAGCTGCTGTGTGGTGAAGGTCGTGTTGTGGACAGCTGCTGTGTGGTGAAGGTCGTGTTGTTGGCAGCTGCTGAGTGGCGAAGACCGTGATGTGGGCAGCTGCTGTGTGGTGAAACACGTGCTGTGGGCATCTGCTGTGTTTTGAAAGCCGTGTTGTGTGCAGCTGCTGTGTGGTGAAGGCCGTGTTGTGGACAGCTGCTGTGTGGTGAAGGTCGTGTTGTGGACAGCTGTGTAGTGAAGGTTCTGTTCTGGGCATCTGTGTGGTGAAGGTCGTGTTGTGGGCAGCTGCTGTGTGGTGAAGGTCGTGTTGTGGACAGCTGCTCCGTGGTGAATGTCGTGCTGTGGGCAGCTGCTGTGGGGTGAAGGTTGTGTTGTGGGCAGCTGCTGTGTGGTGAAGGTCGCGTTGTGGACAGCTGTGTAGTGAAGGTTGTGTTGTGGGCAGCTGCTGTGTGGTGAAGGTCGCGTTGTGGACAGCTATGTAGTGAACGTCGTGTTGTGGGCAGCTGTGTGGTGAAGGTAGTGTAGTGTGCAGCTGTGTGGTGAAGGTCGTGTTGTGGTCAGCTGCTGTGTGGTGAAGACCGTGTTGTGGGCAGCTGCTGTGTGAAGACCGTGTTGTGGGCAGCTGCTGTGTGAAGACCGTGTTGTGGACAGCTGCTGTGTGGTGAAGGTCGTGTTGTGGACAGCTGCTGTGTGGTGAATGTCGTGTTGTGGGCAGCTGCTGTGTGGTGAAGGTTGAGATGTGGGCAGCTGCTGTGTGGTGAAGGTCGTGTAGTGGACAGCTGCTGTGTGGTGAAGGTTGTGTTGTGGGCAGCTGCTGTGTGAAGACCGTTTTGTGGGCAGCTGCTGTGTGAAGACCGTGTTGTGGACAGCTGCTGTGTGGTGAAGACCGTGTTGTGGACAGCTGCTGTGTGGTGAAGGTCGTGTTGTGGACAGCTGCTGTGTGGTGAAGGTTGTGTTGTGGGCAGCTGCTGTGTGAAGACCGTGTTGTGGGCAGCTGCTGTGTGGTGAAGGTCGTGTTGTGGACAGCTGCTGTGGTGAAGACCGTGTTGTGGGCAGCTGCTGTGTGGTGACGACCTTGTTGTGGACAGCTGCTGTGTGGTGAAGACCGTGTGGGCAGCTGCTGTGTGGTGAAGGTCGTGTTGTGGGCAGCTGCTGTGTGGTGAAGGTCGTGTTGTGGGCAGCTGCTGTGTGGTGAAGACCGTGTTGTGGACAGCTGATGTGTGGTGAAGACCGTGTTGTGGGCAGCTGCTCTGTGTTGAAGACCGTGTTGTGGGCAGCTGCTGTGTGGTGAAGGTCGTGTTGTGGACAGCTGCTGTGTGGTGAAGGTCGTGTTGTGGACAGCTGCTGTGTGGTGAAGGTCGTGTTGTGGACAGCTGCTGTGTGGTGAAGACCGTGTTGTGGGCAGCTGCTGTGTGGTGAAGGTCGTGTTGTGGACAGCTGCTGTGTGGTGAAGACCGTGTTGTGGGCAGCTGCTGTGTGGTGAAGACCGTGTTGTGGACAGCTGCTGTGTGGTGAAGACCGTGTTGTGGACAGCTGTGTGGTGAAGACCGTGTTGTGGGCAGCTGCTGTGGGTTGGAGGCCGTGTTGTGGACAGCTGCTGTGTGGTGAAGGCCGTGTTGTGGACAGCTGCTGTGTGGTGAAGGTCGTGTTGTGGGCAGCTGCTGTGTGGTGAAGATCGTGTTGAGGCAGCTGCTGTGTGGTTAAGGTCGTGTTGTGGACAGCTGCTGTGTGGTGAAGGTCGTCTTGTGGACTGCTGTGTGGTGAAGGTCGTGTTGTGGACAGCTGCTGTGGTGAAGACCGTGTTGTGGGCAGCTGCTGTGTGGTGAAGGTCTTGTTGTGGGCAGCTGCTGTGTGGTGAAGGTCGTGTTGTGGGCAGCTGCTGTGTGGTGAAGACCGTGTGGGCAGCTGCTGTGTAGTGAAGGTCGTGTTGTGGGCAGCTGCTGTGTGGTGAAGGTCGTGTTGTGGGCAGCTGCTGTGTGGTGAAGACCGTGTGGGCAGCTGCTGTGTAGTGAAGGTCGTGTTGTGGGCAGCTGCTGTGTGGTGAAGGTCGTGTTGTGGGCAGCTGCTGTGTGGTGAAGACCGTGTTGTGGACAGCTGCTGTGTGGTGAAGACCGTGTTGTGGACAGCTGCTGTGTGGTGAAGGTCGTGTTGTGGACAGCTGCTGTGTGGTGAAGGTCGTGTTGTGGACAGCTGCTGTGTGGTGAAGGTCGTGTTGTGGGCAGCTGCTGTGTGGTGAAGGTCGTGTTGTGGACAGCTGCTGTGTGGTGAAGACCGTGTTGTGGACAGCTGCTGTGTGGTGAAGGTCGTGTTGTGGACAGCTGCTGTGTGGTGAAGGTCGTGTTGTGGGCAGCTGCTGTGTGGTGAAGGTCGTGTTGTGGGCAGCTGCTGTGTGGTGAAGGTCGTATTGTGGGCAGCTGCTGTGTGGTGAAGGTCGAGTTGTAGACAGCTGCTGTGTGTTGAAGACCGTGTTGTGGGCAGCTGCTGTGTGGTGAAGGTCGTGTTGTGGACAGCTGCTGTGTGGTGAAGGTCGTGTTGTGGACAGCTGTTGTGTGGTGAATGTCGTGTTGTGGACAGCTGCTGTGTGGTGAAGGTCGTGTTGTGGACAGCTGCTGTGTGGTGAAGGTCGTGTTGTGGACAGCTGCTGTGTGGTGAAGGTCGTGTTGTGGGCAGCTGCTGTGTGGTTAAAGTCGTGTTGTGGACTGCTGCTGTGTGGTGAAGGTCGTGTTGTGGACAGCTGCTGTGTGGTGAAGGTCGTGTTGTTGGCTGCTGCTGTGTGGTGAAGGTCGTGTTGTGGACAGCTGCTGTGTGGTGAAGGTCGTGTTGTAGACAGCTGCTGTGTGCTGAAGACCGTGTTGTGGACAGCTGCTGTGGTGAAGACCGTGTTGTGGGCAGCTGCTGTGTGGTGACGACCGTGTTGTGGACAGCTGCTGTGTGGTGAAGGTCGTATTGTGGGCAGCTGCTGTGTGGTGAAGGTCGTGTTGTAGACAGCTGCTGTGTGCTGAAGACCGTGTTGTGGGCAGCTGCTGTGTGGTGAAGGTCGTGTTGTGGACAGCTGCTATGTAGTGAAGGTCGTATTGTGAACAGCTGCTGTGTGGTGAATGTCGTGTTGTGGACAGCTGCTGTGTGGTGAATGTCGTGTTGTGGACAGCTGCTGTGTGGTGAAGGTCGTGTTCTGGACAGCTGCTGTGTGGTGAAGGTCGTGTTGTTGGCAGCTGCTGAGTGGCGAAGACCGTGATGTGGGCAGCTGCTGTGTGGTGAAAGACGTGTTGTGTGCAGCTGCTGTGTGGTGAAGGTCGTGTTGTGGGCAGCTGCTGTGTGGTGAAGGCCGTGTTGTGGACAGCTGCTGTGTGGTGAAGGTCGTGTTGTGGACAGCTGCTGTGTGGTGAAGGTCGTGTTGTGGACAGCTGCTGTGTGGTGAAGGTCGTGTTGTGATCAGCTGCTGTGTGGTGAAGGTCGTGTTGTGGACAGCTGCTGTGTGGTGAAGGTCGTGTTGTGTTCAGCTGCTGTGTGGTGAAGGTCGTGTTGTGGACAGCTGCTGTGTGGTGAAGGTCGTGTTGTGTTCAGCTGCTGTGTGGTGAAGGTCGTGTTGTGGACAGCTGCTGTGTGGTGAAGGTCGTGTTGTGTTCAGCTGCTGTGTGGTGAAGGTCGTGTTGTGGACAGCTGCTGTGTGGTGAAGGTCGTGTTGTGGACAGCTGCTGTGTGGTGAAGGTCATGTGGACAGCTGCTGTGTGGTGAAGGCCGTGTTGTCGACAGCTGCTGTGTGGTGAAGGTCGTGTTGTGGGCAGCTGTCGTGTGGTTTAGGTCGTGTTGTTGACAGCTGCTGTGTGGTGAAGGTCGTGTTGCGGGCAGCTGCTGTGTGGTGAAGGTCGTGTTGTGGACAGCTGCTGTGTGGTCAAGGTCGTGTTGTGGACAGCTGCTGTGGTGAAGACCATGTTGTTGGCAGCTGCTGTGTGGTGACGACCTTGTTGTGGACAGCTGCTGTGTGGTGAAGACCGTATGGGCAGCTGCTGTGTGGTGAAGACCGTGTTGAGGACAGCTGCTGTGTAGTGAAGGTCGTGTTGTGGACTGCTGCTGTGTGGTGAAGGTCGTGTTGTGGACTGCTGCTGTGTGGTGAAGGTCGTGTTGTGGACAGGTGCTGTGTGATGAAGGTCGTGTTGTGGACAGGTGCTGTGTGGCGATGACCGTGATGTGGGCAGCAGCTGTGTGGTGAAAGATGTGTTGTGGGCAGCTGGTGTGGTGAAGGTCGTGTTGTGTGCAGCTGCTGTGTGGTGAAGGTCGTGTTGTTGGCAGCTGTTGTGAGTTAAGATAGTGTTTGGACAGCTGCTGTGTGGTGAAGGCCGTGTTGTGGACAGCTGCTGTGTGGTGAAGGCCGTGTTGAGTGCAGCTGCTGTGTGGTGAAGGTCGTGTTGTGGGCAGCTGTGTGGTTAATGTCATGTTGTAGACAGCTGCTGTGTGGTGAATGTCGTGTTGTGGGCATCTGCTGTGTGGTGAAGGTCGTGTTGCGGGCAGCTGCTGTGTGGTTAAGGTCGTGTTGTGGGCAGCTGTCGTGTGGTTTAGTCATGTTGTTGACAGCTGCTGTGTGGTGAAGGTCGTGTTTTGGACAGCTGCTGTGTGGTGAAGGTCGTGCTTTGGGCAGCTGCTGTGGTGAAGACCGTGTTCTGGGCAGCTGCTGTGTGGTGACGACCTTGTTGTGGATAGCTGCTGTGTGGTGACGACCTTGTTGTGGATAGCTGCTGTGTGGTGAAGACCGTGTGGGCAGCTGTTGTACTCACCTAATTGTACTCACCTAATTGTGGTTGCAGGGGTCGAGACACAGCTCCTGGCCCCGCCTCTTCACTGATCGCTACTGGATCCTCTCTCTGCTTCCTGAGCTTTGTCATACCTCTTCTTAAAACTATGTATGGTTCCTGCCTCCACTACTTCACTTGCTAGGCTATTCCACTTGCTGACAACTCTATGACTGAAGAAATACTTCCTAACGTCCCTGTGACTCGTCTGAGTCTTCAGCTTCCAGTTGTGACCCCTTGTCCCTGTGTCCCCTCTCTGGAACATCCTATCTCTGTCCACCTTGTCTATTCCCCGCAGTATCTTGTATGTCGTTATCATGTCTCCCCTGACCCTTCTGTCCTCCAGTGTCATCAGTCCGATTTACCTTAACCTTTCCTCGTACGACATTCCCTTGAGCTCTGGGACTAGCCTTGTTGCAAACTTTTGTACTTTCTCTAACTTCTTGACGTGCTTGACCAGGTGTGGGTTCCAGACTGGTGCTGCATACTCCAGTATGGGCCTAACATACACAGTGTACAGTGTCTTGAACGATTCCTTATTAAGGTATCAGAACGCTATTCTCAGGTCTGCCAGGCGCCCGTATGCTGCAGCGGTTATTTGGTTGATGTGTGCCTCCGGTGATGTGCTCGGTGTTATGGTCACCCCAAGGTCTTTCTCCCTGAGTGAGGTCTGTAGTCTTTGTCCACCTAGCCTATACTCTGTCTGCGGTCTTCTTTGCCCCTCCCCAATCTTCATGACTTTGCATTTGGCTGGATTGAATTCGAGAAGCCAGTTACTGGACCACATGTCCAGCCTCTCCAGGTCTCTTTGCAGTCCTGCCTCATCCTCGTCCGATTTAATTCTTCTCATCAACTTCACGTCATCTGCGAACAGGGACACTTCAGAGTCTATTCCTTCCATCATGTCGTTCACATATATCAAAAATAGCACTGGTCCTAGAACTGACCCCTGTGGGACCCCGCTCGTAACAGGCGCCCACTGTGATACCTCTTCACGTACCATGACTCGTTGCTGCCTCCCTGTCAGGTATTCCCTTATCCATTGCAGTGCCCTTCCTTTTACGTGTGCCTGATCCTCCAGCTTCTGCACTAATCTCTTGTGGGGAACTGTGTCAAAGGCCTTCCTGCAGTCTAGGAAAACGCAATCTACCCAACCCTCTCTCTCGTGTCTTACTTCTGTTACCTTGTCATAAAACTCCAGGAGGTTTGTGATACAAGATTTGCCTTCCATGAACCCATGCCGGTTTTCATTTATAATCTTGTTCCTTTCCAGGTGTTCGACCACTCTCCTCCTGATAATCTTCTCCATGACTTTGCACACAATACATGTCAGAGACACAGGTCTGTAGTTTAGTGCCTCGTTTCTGTTTCCTTTCTTAAATATGGGGACTACATTAGCTGTCTTCCATTTCTCAGGTAGTTGCCCAGTTTCAAGGGATGTGTTGAAGATTGTGGTTAGAGGCACACACAGCATCTCTGCTCCTTCTCTAAGGACCCATGGGGAGATGTTGTCCGGTCCCATCGCCTTTGAGGTGTCAATGTCACTTAAGAGCTTCTTCACCTCCTCCTCAGTTGTTCGTATGTCATCCAACACTTGTTGGTATATTCCCTCTTGATGTTCCCTTCTGTGCTGTCTTCCCACAGCCCTTCTTGTCTCTACTGTAAAAACTTCCTTAAATCTCCTGTTCAGCTCCTCACATACCTCCTGATCATTTCTTGTGAGTTCTCCACCTTCTGTCCTTAATCTGATCACCTGGTCTTTGACTGTTGTCTTCCTCCTGATGTGGCTATACAACAGTTTCGGGTCAGTCTTGATTCTCGATGCTATGTCATTTTCATACTGTCGCTGGGCCTCCCTCCTTACCTGTGCGTACTCATTCCTGGCTCTGCGACTGATCTCCCTATTTTCGTGTGTTCTCTGCCTTCTGTACTTTTTCCATTCTCTATTGCACTTTGTTTTTGCCTCCTTACACCGTCGGGTAAACCAGGGGCTTGTTCTGGTCTTCCCGTTGTTACTGTTGCCCTTGGGAATGAACCTTTCCACTGCCTCCTTGCATTTTGTTGCTACATATTCCATCATTTCATTTACTGGCTTTCCTGCCAGTTCTCTGTCCCACTGGACCTCCCGCAGGAACTTCTTCAACCCTATGTAGTCCCCTCTTTTATAGTCAGGCTTTTCCCATTCTACTCCTGTTATTCTCTCCACTTGCAGCTCTACTATGTATTCAAAGCACAGAACCACGTGGTCGCTAGCTCCTAGGGGACTCTCATACTTGATGTCCTCAATGTCTGAGCTGCCCAGGGTGAACACAAGGTCCAATCTTGCTGGTTCATCCTCCCCTCTCACTCTGGTAGTGTCCTTAACATGTTGGTGCATGAGGTTTTCCAGCACCACGTCCAACATCCTGGCTCTCCATGTTTCGGGACCCCCATGTGGCTCCAGGTTTTCCAAGTCAATCTCCCTGTGGTTGAAATCCCCCATAACCAGCAACTTTGCTCTGCTGGAGTGAGCTCTTCTTGCCACCTCAGCAAGTGTGTCCACCATTGCTCTGTTGCTCTCTTCATATTCCTCTCTTGGCCTCCTGCAGTTCTGTGGTGGATTATACATCACTGCAATGACCACTTTGTGTTCCCCAGACTGAAGTGTACCTGCTATGTAGTCTCTTTCTCCCGTCTCATCTATTCCTTCCATTTTCTCGAATTTCCATCTGTTTTTTACGAGCAGAGCAACCCCACCTCCCCCCCTGCCCCTTCTATCTTTCCTCATGATCTGGTATCCTGGTGGGAAGACTGCATCTGTTATTGTCTCCATGAGTTTTGTTTCTGTAACTGCTTTGATGTCTGGGGACTTCTCATTGATTCTTTCTTGCCATTCCTCATTTTTATTCGTTAATCCATCTGCATTTGTGTACCAAACCTTCAACTTCTGTTCTAATACTGTAACTGTGGTGCGGGGGGTGGAAACAGAGGGATCGGTGTGTGATGGTTGGTTTGGATTGTTCAGTTGCCTTGGGGGTGTCGTGGCTGGAGTCCTTCTGCAGGTGTTTCTGGGGGGTGCGCTTGTCCTTCCATTTGATCCTGGGTTATTCTGCTCTCCTTTTTCATTTCCTCCCATTTCTCCTTTCGTTTTTGAACTCTCTCTTTCATTGTCTTCCTTTCGTCCTGTGTTCTGTCTCGGTCGAGGTACACACTCCGGAACTCCTGCTTGCCTCTCAGCCGTGCTTTCTCCTGCAGGATCATGGTTCGGGTTGATTCTGCCTTGAAAATTACTTTGAGAGGCCGATTCCTTTTCTTTGTGAACCACCCAATTCTCCGAAAATTTGCCACCTGGGTCATGTCCCCCTCGCCTATCACCTTCATGATGTCTTCAATCGCTTTTTTCTCCTCCTGCTTTCTTTCATCATAAGTTTCCCCTTTAGCTTCGTCTAGCCCATAGACAAACACGGATCTCTCCCTTTCCACCTCCCACTGTGACTCCCATTGCATCCTCTGATGTGTTTTAGTTCCTTCCCGTGGAGTGTTCCTTCCTTCAGTCCCTTCCCTAGTTATGGCCCCTATGCTTCTTTGTTTATCCTTCCTGCTCACCTGCTCCTGGCCCCCACAGGTATCTGGTAAGGTCCTTGCACATGTCCTAGTTCCCTCAATGTCTTCCAACCTCTCTTTCTGTCCTAGAGTGCTCCCTGTCTTTGTTTTGGCCCCATGTGGGTTTGACAGGACCTCTGCATACAGTTTAGTTTCCATGCTTCCTTCGGACCTGTTGTCTGTGTTCGATGTAGCCATTGCCGATGCTACTTCTTTAATATCTTTGTCTCTGTGCTGTTTCAGATGTCTCAGCTCCTCTTCTAATCTCTCTATCTTGATTTCTGCTGCTGTGGCCTGTTGCTTCCACCTTCTGCATTCTGCTGCTAACCTCTCTTCCATCTTCCTTTCCAGCTCATCTAGTCTCCTTCCCCAGTCTTCCTCCCTTTTTTTGAGCTCTACCTCCCATTCCTCCCTCTCAGATTCGTCCTTGGAGCCCCTTGTCCTCATCCTGGTTAGGGGGAGGGGAATAGATGGTTAGGAGAGGGGATGGATGGTTGTGGGGGAGGGGGAGGATGGTTATTGGAGGGGTAGAGATAGTTGGGGGAGGGAGTTAGATGGTTTGGGGGAGACAGGGGATGGATGGTTATGGGGGAGGGGGAGGATGGTTATTGGAGGGAGGGAGGTTGTTGGGCGGGGGTTAGACGGTTTGGGGAGGGGTTAGGTGGTTTGGGGGAGGGGTAGGTGGCTAAGGTGAGGTGGTTAGGGAAGGGGTGGTACGTGTTTGTGTCAAGTGTTTGTGTCAAGTGTTTGTGTCAAGTGTTTGTGTCAAGTGGTGGAGGGTGTACTCACCTAGTTGTACTCACCTAGTTGAGGTTGCGGGGGTCGAGTCC
The DNA here is from genome assembly GCF_038502225.1 of Cherax quadricarinatus. Lineage (NCBI taxonomy): Eukaryota > Metazoa > Arthropoda > Malacostraca > Decapoda > Parastacidae > Cherax > Cherax quadricarinatus. The sequence continues at coordinate 18,488,383 of NC_091378.1, read as the reverse complement.
GAGCTCCTGGCCCCGCCTCTTCACTGATCGCTACTAGGTCACTCTCCCTGAGCCGTGAACTTTATCATACCTCTGCTTAAAGCTATGTATGGATCCTGCCTCCACTACATCGCTTCCCAAACTATTCCACTTACTGACTACTCTGTGGCTGAAGAAATACTTCCTAACATCCCTGTGATTCATCTGTGTCTTCAGCTTCCAACTGTGTCCCCTTGTTACTGTGTCCAATCTCTGGAACATCCTGTCTTTGTCCACCTTGTCAATTCCTCTCAGTATTTTGTATGTCATTATCATGTCCCCCCTATCTCTCCTGTCCTCCAGTGTCGTCAGGTTGATTTCCCTTAACCTCTCCTCGTAGGACATACCTCTTAGCTCTGGGACTAGTCTTGTTGCAAACCTTTGCACTTTCTCTAGTTTCTTCACGTGCTTGGCTAGGTGTGGGTTCCAAACTGGTGCCGCATACTCCAATATGGGCCTAACATACACGGTGTACAGGGTCCTGAATGATTCCTTATTAAGATGTCGGAATGCTGTTCTGAGGTTTGCTAGGCGCCCATATGCTGCAGCAGTTATTTGGTTGATGTGCGCTTCAGGAGATGTGCCTGGTGTTATACTCACCCCAAGATCTTTTTCCTTGAGTGAGGTTTGTAGTCTCTGACCCCCTAGACTGTACTCCGTCTGCGGCCTTCTTTGCCCTTCCCCAATCTTCATGACTTTGCACTGGGTGCTACGGTTACAAAGGGTCCAGAATAGAGCACTTCACTTTATTACTGATACCAGGAGGAGAGACAGAGTTAAAATGGCAGATTTACACACACAACAAGATATTACTCCCATAAATGTACGCCTTGACACCCTAAAAAAGAAACAACTTTATACAATGCAAGAACTATACATGCCAGATAGAGAACATCCTATACAAGCGATAAATACCACCGATTACACCAATACTCCGCCTCACAGGACTCAAAGAATGACTCTCCCACAGAGGGTTCGTCGTTTTATTCATAAAGATGATTACCCTCGACCAATGATTTTGAGCAACTTACCTGATGAAGAAGATTGGATACCACCAGAACCCTTCTATGTATACTGAAAATCATCGCCCCCAATTAGGGAGACATCTTAAATAACTTTCTAATGTAAAATTATGCTATTAACTATTGTTGGACACCACCATTAAGAAGCTATTGTCACGAACTTATAAACTGGCCAGAAAATTATTGCCTTTCCTGTCGTATAAATATCCGCTGTGCAATCGCGAAAAAAAAAAAAAAAGCAATTGCAACTTGTATAACTACTACCAATTCAGAGTCATGTAGTTATATACCTATTATATCTATGTGACTGATGGGTTAGTATTATACCTCTTAAAGAATATCTTATCAATTCACATACACTTTTTAAATTGCACCAAAGTGGTTGGGCCACTTACCTTTTATATCCTACCTCGCCCCCCCCCTCCCACCCTTTTCCAATATTTCCATCCTTACCCATCTTACCAAAGCTCTGGTCATCAGAAGCGAAGAAGTGAACTGGGTGGGATTGAACTCCAGGAGCCAATTGCTGGACCAGGTCTGCAGCCTGTCCAGATCCCTTTGTAGTTCTGCCTGGTCTTCGATCGAGTGTATTCTTCTCATCAACTTCACGTCATCTGCAAACAGGGACACCTCAGAGTCTATTCCTTCCGTCATGTCGTTCACAAATACCAGAAACAGCACTGGTCCTAGGACTGACCCCTGCGGGACCCCGCTGGTCACAGGTGCCCACTCTGACACCTCGCCACGTACCATGACTCGCTGCTGTCTTCCTGACAAGTATTCCCTGATCCATTGTAGTGCCTTCCCTGTTATCCCTGCTTGGTCCTCCAGTTTTTGCACCAATCTCTTGTGTGGAACTGTGTCAAACGCCTTCTTGCAGTCCAAGAAAATGCAATCCACCCACCCCTCTCTCTCTTGTCTTACTGCTGTCACCATGTCATAGAACTCCAGTAGGTTTGTGACACAGGATTTCCCGTCCCTGAAACCATGTTGGCTGCTGTTGATGAGATCATTCCTTTCTAGGTGTTCCACCACTCTTCTCCTGATAATCTTCTCCATGATTTTGCATACTATACATGTCAGTGACACTGGTCTGTAGTTTAATGCTTCATGTCTGTCTCCTTTTTTAAAGATTGGGACTACATTTGCTGTCTTCCATGCCTCAGGCAATCTCCCTGTTTCGATAGATGTATTGAATATTATTGTTAGGGGTACACATAGCGCCTCTGCTCCCTCTCTCAATACCCATGGGGAGATGTTATCTGGCCCCATTGCCTTTGAGGTATCCAGCTCACTCAGAAGCCTCTTCACTTCTTCCTCGGTTGTGTGCACTGTGTCCAGCACTTGGTGGTGTGCCCCACCTCTGTGTGTGTGTGTGTGTGTGTGTGTGTGTGTGTGTGTGTGTGTGTGTGTGTGTGTGTGTGTGTGCGTGTGTGCGTGTGTGCGTGTGCGCGTGTGTGCGTGTGTGCGTGTGTGGTGTGTGTGTGTGGTGTGTGTGTGTGGTGTGTGTGTGTGTGGTGTGTGTGTGTGTGGTGTGTGTGTGTGTGGTGTGTGTGTGTGTGGTGTGTGTGTGTGTGGTGTGTGTGTGTGGTGTGTATGTGTGTGTGTGTGTGTACTCACCTATTTGTGGTTGCAGGGGTCGAGTCACAGCTCCTGGCCCCGCCTCTTCGCTGATTGCTACTAGGTCCTCTCTCTCCCTGCCCCATGAGCTCTATCATACCTCGCCTTAAAACTATGTATGGTTCCTGCCTCCACCACATCACTTTCTAGGCTATTCCATGGCCTGACTACTCTATGACTGAAGAAATACTTCCTAACATCCCTTTGATTCATCTGAGTCTTCAACTTCCAATTGTGACCTCTTGTGTCTGTGTCCCATCTCTGGAACATCCCGTCTTTGTCCACCTCGTCTATTCCGCGCAGTATTTTATATGTCGTTATCATGTCTCCCCTGACCCTCCTGGCCTCCAGTGTCGTCAGGCCGATTTCCCTCAACCTTTCTTCATAGGACAATCCCCGTAGCTCTGGGACTAGTCTTGTTGCAAACCTTTGCACTTTCTCTAATTTCTTGACGTGCTTGACTAGGTGTGGATTCCAAACTGGTGCTGCATACTCCAGTATGGGCCTGACGTAGATGGTGTACAGAGTCTTAAACGAATCCTTACTGAGGTATCGGAATGCTATCCGTAGGTTTGCCAGGCGCCCGTATGCTGCAGCAGTTATCTGATTGATGTGCGCCTCAGGAGATATGCTCGGTGTTATACTCACCCCCAGATCTTTTTCCTTGAGTGAGGTTTGCAGTCTTTGGCCATCTAAACTATATTGTGTCTGCGGTCTTCTTTGCCCTTCCCCAATCTTCATGACTTTGCATTTGGCAGGGTTAAATTCAAGGAGCCAGTTGCTGGACCAGGCTTGTAGCCTGTCCAGATCTCTTTGTAGTCCTGCCTGATCCTCGTCCGATTCGATTCTTCTCATTAACTTCACATCGTCTGCAAACAAGGACACTTCTGAGTCTATCCCTTCCGTTATGTCGTTCACGTATACCAAGAACAGCACAGGTCCTAGGACTGACCCCTGTGGAACCCCGCTTGTCACAGGCGCCCACTCTGACACCTCGTCGCGTACCATGACTCGTTGTTGCCTCCCTGTCAGATATTCTCTGATCCATTGCAGTGCCTTTCCTGTTATGTGTGCCTGGTCCTCTAGCTTTTGCAGTAACCTCTTGTGAGAAACTGTGTCGAAAGCCTTCTTGCAGTCCAAAAATACGCAGTCGATCCACCCCTCTCTTGTTTTACTTCTGTCACCTTGTCATAAAACTCTAGTAGGTTTGTGACACAGGATTTTCCTTCCCTGAAACCGTGCTGGTTGTCAATTATACACTTGTTTCTTTCCAGGTGCCCCACCACTCTCCTCCTGATGATCTCCATGACCTTGCATACTATACACGTTAGTGATACAGGTCTGTAGTTTAGTGCCTCATGTCTGTCTCCCTTTTTAAAAATTGGGACTACATTTGCCATTTTCCATACCTCAGGGAGTTGCCCAGTTTCAAATGATGTGTTGAAGATCTTTGTTAATGGCTCACACAATATCTCTGCTCCCTCTTTAAGGACCCATGGAGAGATGTTGTCTGGTCCCACCGCCTTTGAGGTGTCAAGTTCGCATAGCAGCTTCTTCACCTCCTCCTTGGTTATATGTACCTCATCCAGCACTTGCTGGTGTGCCCCCCTGTTCTGATTTCTTGGAGTCCTACTGGTTTCCACTGTAAATACCTCTTTAAATCTTGTGTTGAGCTCCTGACATACCTCTCGGTCGTTTCTTGTGAATTCCCCATCACCCTTCCTCAGTCTGATTACCTGGTCCTTGACTGTTGTTTTCCTCCTGATGTGGCTGTACAACAGCTTCGGATCAGTCTACTTTTGATGCTATGTCATTTTCATATTGTCTCTGAGCCTCCCTTCTTATCTGTGCATATTCGTTTCTGGCTCTTC
>NC_091378.1:18336352-18478852 GCF_038502225.1 Cherax quadricarinatus | reverse complement strand
GGTGTTGTGGGCAGCTGCTGTGTGGTGAAGACCGTGTTGTGTGCAGCTGCTGTGTGGTGAAGGTCGTGTTTTGGACAGCTGCTGTATGTTGAAGGTCGTCTTTTGGGCAGCTGCTGTGGTGAAGACCGTGTTGTGGGCAGCTGCTGTGTGGTGACGACCGAGTTGTGGATAGCTGCTGTGTGGTGAAGGTCGTGTTGTGGGCAGCTGCTGTGTGGTGAAGGTCGTGTTTTGGACAGCTGCTGTGTGGTGAAGGTCGTGTTTTGGGCAGCAGCTGTGGTGACGACCGTGTTGTGGACAGCTGCTGTGTGGTGAAGGTCGTGTTGTGGGCAGGTGCTGTGTGGTGAAGGTCGTGTTGTTGGCAGCTGCTGTGTGGCGAAGACCGTGATGTGGGCAGCTGCTGTGTGGTGAAAGACGTGTTGTGGGCAGCTGCTGTGTGGTGAAGGCCGTGTTGTGTGCAGCTGCTGTGTGGTGAAGGTCGTGTTGTTGGCAGCTGTTGTGTGGTTAAGGTCGTGTTGTGGACAGCTGCTGTGTGGTGAAGGTCGTGTTGTGGGCAGCTTTTGCGTGGTTAAGGTCGTGTTGTGGACAGCTGCTGTGTGGTGAAGGTCGTGTTGTGGGCAGCTGCTGTGTGGTTAAGGTCGTGTTGTGGGCAGCTGCTGTGTGGTTAAGGTCGTGTTGTGGACAGCTGCTGTGTGGTGAAGGCCGTGTTGTGGACAGCTGCTGTGTGGGGAAGGTCGTGTTGTGGACAGCTGCTGTATGGTGAAGGTCGTGTTGTGGACAGTTGCTGTGTGGTGAAGCTCGTGTTGTGGACAGCTGCTGTGTGGTGAAGGTCGTGTTGTGATCAGCTGCTGTGTGGTGAAGGTCGTGTTGTTGGCAGCTGCTGTGTGGTGAAGGTCGTGTTGTGGACAGCTGCTGTATGGTGAAGGTCGTGTTGTGGACAGCTGCTGTGTGGTGAAGCTCGTGTTGTGGACAGCTGCTGTGTGGTGAAGTTCGTGTTGTGATCAGCTGCTGTGTGGTGAAGGTCGTGTTGTTGACAGCTGCTGTGTGGTGAAGGTCGTGTTGTGATCAGCTACTGTGTGTTGAAGACCGTGTTGTGAGCAGCTGCTGCGTGGTGAAGGCCGTGTTGTCGACAGCTGCTGTGTGGTGAAGGTCGTGTTGTGGCCAGCTGTCGTGTGGTTTAGGTGGTGGTGTTGACAGCTGCTGTGTGGTGAAGGTCGTGTTGTGGGCAGCTGCTTTGTGGTGAAGGTCGTGTTGTGGACAGCTGCTGTGTGGTGAAGGTCGTGATGTGGACAGCTGCTGTTTGGTGAAGGTCGTGTTGTGAGCAGCTGTATGGTGAAGGTCGTGTTGTGGGCAGCTGTGTGGTGAAGGTCGTGTTGTGGGCAGCTGCTGTGTGGTGAAAGTCGTGTTGTGGACAGCTGATCCGTGGTGAAGGTCGTTCTGTGGGCAGCTGCTGTGAGGTGAAGATCGTGTTGTGGGCAGCTGCTGTGTGGTAAAGGTCGCGTTCTGGACAGCTGCGTGGTGAAGGTTGTGTTGTGGGCAGCTGTGTGGTGAAGGTCGTGTTGTGGGAAGCTGTGTGGTGAAGGTCGTGTTGTGAACAGCTGCTGTGTGGTGAAGGTCGTGTAGTGTGCAGCTGTGTGGTGAAGGTCGTGTTGTCTTCAGCTGCTGTGTCTGGAAGGTTGTGTTGTGGACAGCTGCTGTGTGAAGACCGTGTTGTGGGCAGCTGCTGTGTGGTGACGACCTTGTTGTGGACAGCTGCTGTGTGGTGAAGACTGTGTGGGCAGCTGCTGTGTGGTGAAGGTCGTGTTGTGGGCAGCTGCTGTGTAGTGAAGACCGTGTTGTGGACAGCTGCTGTGTGGTGAAGACCGTGTTGAGGACAGCTGCTGTGTAGTGAAGGTCATTTGGACAGCTGCTGTGTGGTGAAGACAGTGTTGTGGACAGCTGCTGTGTGGTGAAGGTCATTTGGACAGCTGCTGTGTGGTGAAGACCGTGTTGTGGGCAGCTGCTGAGTGGTGAAGGTCGAGTTGTGGGCAGCTGCTGTGTGATGAAGACCGTGTTGTGGACAGCTGCTGTGTGGTGAAGGTCGTGTTGTGGACAGCTGCTGTTTGGTGAATGTCGTGTTTTGGACAGCTGCTGTGTGGTAAAGGGCGTGTTTTGGACAGCTGCTGTGGTGAAGGTCGGGTTTGGGACAGCTGCTGTGTGGTAAAGGTCGTGTTTTGGACAGCTGCTGTGGTGAAGACCGTGTAGTGGGCAGCTGCTGTGTGGTGACGACCGTGTTGTGGACAGCTGCTGTGTGGTGAAGACCGTGTTGTGGGCAGCTGCTGAGTGGTGAATGTCGAGTTGTGGGCAGCTGCTGTGCGGTGAAGACCGTGTTGTGGACAGCTGCTGTGTGGTGAAGGTCGTGTTGTTGGCAGCTGCTGTGTGGTGAATGTCGTGTTTTGGACAGCTGCTGTGTGGTAAAGGGCGTGTTTTGGACAGCTGCTGTGGTGAAGACCGTGGTGTGGGCAGCTGCTGTGTGGTGACGACCGTGTTGTGGACAGCTGCAGTGTGGTGAAGGTCGTGTTGTGGGCAGGTGCTGTGTGGTGAAGGTCGTGTTGTAGACAGCTGCTGTGTGGTGAATGTCGTGTTTTGGACAGCTGCTGTGTGGTAAAGGTCGTGTTTTGGACAGCTGCTGTGGTGAAGACCGTGGTGTGGGCAGCTGCTGTGTGGTGACGACCGTGTTGTGGACAGCTGCAGTGTGGTGAAGGTCGTGTTGTGGACAGCTGTTGTGTGGTGAACGTCGTGTTGTGGACAGCTGCTGTGTGGTGAAGGTCGTGTTGTTGGCAGCTGCTGAGTGGCGAAGACCGTGATGTGGGCAGCTGCTGTGATGAAAGACGTGTTGTAGGCAGCTGCTGTGTGGTGAAAGCCGTGTTGTGTGCAGCTGCTGTGTGGTGAAGGTCGTGTTGTGGACAGCTGCTGTGTGGTGAAGGTCGTGTTGTGGACAGCTGCTGTGTGGTGAAGGTCGTGTTGTGATCAGCTGTACACAACATGACCTTCACCACACAGCAGCAGCCCACAACACGACCTTCACGCAACAGCTGTTGTGGACAGCTGTTGTGTGGTGAAGGTCGTGTTGTGGACAGCTGCTATGTGGTGAAGGTCGAATTGTGGGCAGCTGCTGTGTGGCGACGGTCGTGTTGTGGACAGCTGTGTGGTGAAGACCGTGTTGTGGGCAGCTGCTGTGTGGTAAAGGCCGTGTTGCGGACAGCTGTTGCGTGAAGGTCGTGTTGCGAGCAGCTGCTGTCTGGTGAAGACCGTGTTGTGGGCAGCTGCTGTGTGGTGAAGGTCGTGTTGTGGACAGCTGTTGCGTGAAGGTCGTGTTGTGGGCAGCTGCTGTGTGGTGAAGGTCGTGTTGTGGACAGCTGCTGTGTGCTGAAGGTCGTGTTGTGGACAGCTGCTGTATGGTGAAGGTCGTGTTGTGTACAGCTGCTGTGTGAAGGTCGTGTTGTGTACAGCTGCTGTGTGAAGGTCGTGTTGTGCACAGCTGCTGTGTGGTGAAGGTCGTGTTGTGATCAGCTGCTGTGTGGTGAAGTTCGTGTTGTGGACAGCTGCTGTGTGGTGAAGGTCGTGTTGTGGACAGCTGCTGTATGGTGAAGGTCGTGTTGTGTACAGCTGCTGTGTGAAGGTCGTGTTGTGGACAGCTGCTGTGTGGTGAAGGTCGTGTTGTGATCAGCTGCTGTGTGGTGAAGGTCGTGTTGTGGGCAGCTGCTGTGTGGTGAAGGTCGTGTTGCGGGCAGCTGCTGTGTGGTGAAGGCCGTGTTGTGGACAGCTGCTGTGTGGTGAAGGTCGTGTTGTTGGCAGCTGCTGTGTGTTGAAGGTCGTGTTTTGGACAGCTGCTGTGTGGTGAAGGTCGTGCTTTGGGCAGCTGCTGTGGTGAAGACCGTGTTCTGGGCAGCTGCTGTGTGGTGACGACCGTGTTGTGGACAGCTGCTGTGTGGTGAAGGTCGTGTTGTTTGGAGGTGCTGTGTGGTGAAGGTCGTGTTGTGGACAGGTGCTGTGTGGTGAAGGTCGTGTTGTTTGGAGGTGCTGTGTGGTGAAGGTCGTGTTGTGGACAGCTGCTGTGTGCTGAAGGCCGTGTTGTGGGCAGCTGCTGTGTGGTTAAGGTCGTGTTGTGGACAGCTGCTGTGTGGTGAGGGTCGTGTTTTGGGCAGCTGCTGTGTGGTGAAGGTCGTGTTGCGGGCAGCTGTTGTGTGGTTAAGGTCGTGTTGTGGACAGCTGCTGTGTGGTGAGGGTCGTGTTTTGGGCAGCTGCTGTGTGGTGAAGGTCGTGTTGTGCGCAGCTGCTGAGTGGTGAAGGTTGTGTTGTGGACAGCTGCTGTGTGGTGAAGGTCGTGTTGTTGGCAGCTGTTGTGTGGTTAAGGTCGTGTTGTGGACAGCTGCTGTGTGGTGAAGGTCGTGTTGTGGGCAGCTGCTGTGTGGTGAAGGTCGTGTTGCGGGCAGCTGTTGTGTGGTGAAGGTTGTGTTGTGGGCAGCTGCTGTGTGGTTAAGGTCGTGTTGTGGACAGATGATGTGTGATGAATGTCGTGTTGTGGACAGCAGCTGTGTGGTGAAGGTCGTGTTGTGGACAGCTGCTGTGTGGTGAAGGTTGGGATGTGGGCAGCTGCTGTGTGGGGAAGGTTGTGTTGTGGACAGCTGCTGTGTGGTGAAGGTCGTGTTGCGGGCAGCTGTTGTGTGGTTAAGGTCGTGTTGCGGGCAGCTGTTGTGTGGTTAAGGTCGTGTTGTGGACTGCTGCTGTGTGGTGAAGGTCGAGTTTTTGGCAGCTGCTGTGTGGCGACGACCGTGATGTGGGCAGCTGCTGTGTGGTGAAAGACGTGTTGTGGGCAGCTGCTGAGTGGTGAAAGACGTGTTGTGGGCAGCTGCTGTGTGGTGAAGGTCGTGTTGTGGGCAGCTGCTGTGTGGTGAAGGTCGTGTTGTGGACAGCTGCTGTGTGGTGAAGGTCGTGTTGTGTGCAGCTGCTGTGTGGTGAAGGTCGTGTTGTTGGCAGCTGTTGTGTGGTTAAGGTCGTGTTGTGGACAGCTGCTGTGTGGTGAAGGTCGTGTTGTGGGCAGCTGCTGAGTGGTGAAGGTCGTGTTGTGGACAGCTTCTGTGTGGTGAAGGTAGTGTTGTTGGCAGCTGTTGTGTGGTTAAGGTCGTGATATGGAGAGCTGCTGTGTGGTGAAAGCCGTGTTGTGGACAGCTGCTGTGTGGTGAAGGTCGTGATGTGGGCAGCTGCTGTGTGGTGAAGGTCGTGTTGTGAGCAGCTGCTGAGTGGTGAAGGTCGTGTTGTGCGCAGCTGTCGTGTGGTTTAGGTCGTGTTCTTGACAGCTGCTGTGTGGTGAAGGTCGTGTTTTGGGAAGCAACTGTGTACTGAAGGTCATGTTGCAGGCAGCTGCTGTGTGGTGAAGGTCGTGTTGTGGGCAGCTGCTGTGTGGTGAAGGTCGTGTTCTGGGCAGCTGCTGTGTTGAAGACCGTGTTGTGGACAGCTGTTGTGTGGTGAAGGTCGTGTTGTGGGCAGGTGCTGTGTGGTGAAGGTCGTGTTGTGGACAGCTGTTGTGTGGTGAAGGTCGTGTTGTTGGCAGCTGATGTGTGACGAAGGCCGTGTTGCGTGCAGCTGCTGTGTGGTGAAGGTCGTGTTTTGGACAGCTGCTGTGTGTTGAAGGTCGTGTTTTGGGCAGCTGCTGCGGTGAAGACCGTGTTGTGGACAGCTGCTGTGTGGTGAAGGTCGTGTTGTTGGCAGCTGCTGTGTGGTGAAAGCCGTGTTGTGTGCAGCTGCTGTGTGGTGAAGGTCGTGTTGTGGACAGCTGCTGTGTGGTGAAGGTCGTGTTGTGGACAGCTGCTGTGTGGTGAGGGTCGTGTTTTGGGCAGCTGCTGTGTGGTGAAGGTCGTGTTGTGGGCAGCTGCTGAGTGGTGAAGGTCGTGTTGTGGACAGCTGCTGTGTGGTGAAGGTCGTGTTGTTGGCAGCTGTTGTGTGGTTAAGGTCGTGTTGTGGACAGCTGCTGTGTGGTGAAGGTCGTGTTGTGGGCAGCTGCTGTGTGGTGAAGGTCGTGTTGCGGGCAGCTGTTGTGTGGTTAAGGTCGTGTTGTGGACAGCTGCTGTGTGGTGAAGGTCGTGTTGTGGGCAGCTGCTGTGTGGTGAAGGTCGTGTTGCGGGCAGCTGTTGTGTGGTTAAGGTCGTGTTGTGGACAGCTGCTGTGTGGTGAAGGTCGTGTTGCGGGCAGCTGTTGTGTGGTTAAGGTCGTGTTGTGGACAGCTGCTGTGTGTTGAAGGTCGTGTTGTGGACAGCTGCTGTGTGGTGAAGGTCGTGTTGTGGACAGCTGCTGTGTGGTGAAGGCCGTGTTGTGGACAGCTGCTGTGTGGTGAAGGTCGTGTTGCGGGCAGCTGCTTTGTGGTGAAGGTCGTGTTGCGGGCAGCTGCTGTGCGGTTAAGGTCGTGTTGTGGACAGCTGCTGTGTGGTGAAGGTCGTGATGTGGACAGCTGCTGTTTGGTGAAGGTCGTGTTGTGGACAGCTGTTTGGTGAAGGTCGTGTTGTGGACAGCTGTGTGGTGAAGGTCGTGTTGTGGGCAGCTGCTGTGTGGTGAAGGTCGTGTTGTGGGCAGCTGTGTGGTGAAGGTTGTGTTGTGGGCAGCTGTGTGGTGAAGGTCGTGTTGTGGGAAGCTGTGTGGTGAAGGTCGTGTTGTGAACAGCTGCTGTGTGGTGAAGGTCGTGTAGTGTGCAGCTGTGTGGTGAAGATCGTGTTGTCTTCAGCTGCTGTGTGGTGAAGACCGTGTTGTGGACAGCTGCTGTGTGGTGAAGACCGTGTTGTGGGCAGCTGCTGTGTGAAGACCGTGATGTGGGCAGCTGCTGTGTGAAGACCGTGTTGGGAACAGCTGCTGTGTGGTGAAGGTCGTGTTGTGGACAGATGATGTGTGATGAATGTCGTGTTGTGGGCAGCTGCTGTGTGGTTAAGGTCGTGTTGTGGACAGCAGCTGTGTGGTGAAGGTCGTGTTGTGGACAGCTGCTGTGTGGTGAAGGTTGGGATGTGGGCAGCTGCTGTGTGGGGAAGGTTGTGTTGTGGACAGCTGCTGTGTGGTGAAGGTCGTGTTGCGGGCAGCTGTTGTGTGGTTAAGGTCGTGTTGCGGGCAGCTGTTGTGTGGTTAAGGTCGTGTTGTGGACTGCTGCTGTGTGGTGAAGGTCGAGTTTTTGGCAGCTGCTGTGTGGCGACGACCGTGATGTGGGCAGCTGCTGTGTGGTGAAAGACGTGTTGTGGGCAGCTGCTGAGTGGTGAAAGACGTGTTGTGGGCAGCTGCTGTGTGCTGAAGGCCGTGTTGTGGGCAGCTGCTGTGTGGTTAAGGTCGTGTTGTGGACAGCTGCTGTGTGGTGAAGGTCGTGTTGTGAGCAGCTGCTGAGTGGTGAAGGTCGTGTTGTTGGCAGCTGCTGTGTGGTGAAGGTCGTGTTGTGGGCAGCTGCTGTGTGGTGAAGGTCGTGTTGTGGGCAGCTGCTGAGTGGTGAAGGTCGTGTTGTGGACAGCTGCTGTGTGGTGAAGGTCGTGTTGTTGGCAGCTGTTGTGTGGTTAAGGTCGTGTTGTGGACAGCTGTTGTGTGGTGAAAGCCGTGTTGTGGACAGCTGCTGTGTGGTTAAGGTCGTATTGTGGACAGCTGCTGTGTGGTGAAGGTCGTGTTGTGAGCAGCTGCTGAGTGGTGAAGGTCGTGTTGTGCGCAGCTGCTGTGTGGTTAAGGTCGTGTTTTGGACAGCTGTTGTGTGGTGAAGGTCGTGTTGTGGGCAGCTGCTGTGTGGTGAAGGTCGTGTTGTGGACAGCTGCTGTGTGGTGAAGGTCGTGTTGTGGACAGCTGCTGTGTGGTGAAGGTCGTGTTGTGGACAGCTGCTGTGTGGTGAAGGTCGTGTTGTGGACAGCTGCTGTGTGGTGAAGGTCGTGTTGTGTACAGCTGATGTGTGAAGGTCGTGTTGTGGACAGCTGCTGTGTGGTGAAGATCGTGTTGTGGACAGCTGCTGTGTGGTGAAGGTCATGTGGGCATCTGCTGTGTGGTGAAAGACGTGTTGTGGGCAGCTGCTGTGTGGTTAAGGTCGTGTTGTGGACAGCTGCTGTGTGGTGAAGGTCGTGTTGTGGATAACTGCTGTGTGGTGAAGGTCGTGTTGCGGGCAGCTGCTGTGTCGTTAAGGTCGTGTTGTGGATAGCTGCTGTGTGGTGAAGGTCGTGTTGTGGACAGCTGCTGTGTGGTGAAGGTCGTGTTGTTGACATCTGCTGTGTGGTGAAGGTCGTGCTTTGGGCAGCTGCTGTGGTGAAGACCGTGTTCTGGGCAGCTGCTGTGTGGTGACGACCGTGTTGTGGACAGCTGCTGTGTGGTGAAGACCGTGATGTGGGCAGCTGCTGTGTGGTGAAGACCGTGATGTGGGCAGCTGCTGTGTGGTGAAAGACGTGTTGTGGGCAGCTGCTGTGTGGTGAAGGTCGTGTTTTGGGCAGCTGCTGTGTGGTGAAGGTCGTGTTGCGGGAAGCTGTTGTGTGGTTAAGGTCGTGTCGTGGACAGCTGCTGTGTGAAGGCCGTGTTGTGGACAGCTGCTGTGTGGTGAAGGTCGTGTTGTGGGCAGCTGCTGAGTGGTGAAGGTCGTGTTGTGGACAGCTGCTGTGTGGTGAAGGTCGTGATGTGGACAGCTGCTGTGTGGTTAAGGTCGTGTTGTGGACAGCTGCTGTGTGGTGAAGGTCGTGTTGTGGGCAGCTGCTGTGTGGTGAAGGTCTTGTTGTGGACAGCTGCTGTGTGGTGAAGGTCGTGTTGTGGGCAGCTGCTGTGTGGTGAAGGTCGTGTTGTTTGCAGCTGCTGTGTGGTGAAGGTCGTGTTGTTGGCAGCTGCTGTGTGGTGAAGGTCGTGTTGTTTGCAGCTGCTGTGTGGTGAAGGTCGTGTTGTGGGCAGCTGCTGTGTGGTGAAGGTCGTGTTGTTTGCAGCTGCTCTGTGGTGAAGGTCGTGTTGCGGGCAGCTGCTGTGCGGTTAAGGTCGTGTTGTGGACAGCTGCTGTGTGGTGAAGGTCGTGATGTGGACAGCTGCTGTTTGGTGAAGGTCGTGTTGTGGGCAGCTGCTCTGTGTTGAAGGTCGTGTTGTGGACAGCTGTATGGTGAAGGTCGTGTTGTGGGCAGCTGTGTGGTGAAGGTCGTGTTCTGGGCAGCTGCTGTGTGGTGAAGGTCGTGTTGTGGACAGCTGTGTGGTGAAGGTCGTGTTGTGGACAGCTGTGTGGTGAAGGTCGTGTTGTAGTCAGCTGCTGTGTGGTGAAGGTCGTGTTGTGAACAGCTGCTGTGTGGTGAAGGTCGTGTAGTGTGCAGCTGTGTGGTGAAGATCGTGTTGTCTTCAGCTGCTGTGTGGTGAAGACCGTGTTGTGAACAGCTGCTGTGTGGTGAAGACCGTGTTGTGGGCAGCTGCTGTGTGAAGACCGTGATGTGGGCAGCTGCTGTGTGAAGACCGTGTTTGGAACAGCTGCTGTGTGGTGAAGGTCGTGTTGTGGACAGATGATGTGTGGTGAATGTCGTGTTGTGGGCAGCTGCTGTGTGGTTAAGGTCGTGTTGTGGACAGCAGCTGTGTGGTGAAGGTCGTGTTGTGGACAGCTGCTGTGTGGTGAAGGTTGGGATGTGGGCAGCTGCTGTGTGGGGAAGGTTGTGTTGTGGACAGCTGCTGTGTGGTGAAGGTCGTGTTGCGGGCAGCTGTTGTGTGGTTAAGGTCGTGTTGTGGACTGCTGCTGTGTGTTGAAGGTCGTGTTGTGTACAGCTGCTGTGTGGTGAAGGTCGTGTTGTGGACAGCTGCTGTGTGGTGAAGGTCGTGTTGTGGGCAGCTGCTTTGTGGTGAAGGTCGTGTTGCGGGCAGCTGCTGTGTGGTGAAGGTCGTGATTTGGACAGCTGCTGTTTGGTGAAGGTCGTGTTGTGGACAGCTGTGTGGTGAAGGTCGTGTTGTGGGCAGCTGTGTGGTGAAGGTCGTGTTCTGGGCAGGTGCTGTGTGGTGAAGGTCGTGTTGTCGACAGCTGTGTGGTGAAGGTCGTGTTGTGGACAGCTGTGTGGTGAAGGTCGTGTTGTGGGCAGCTGCTGTGTGGTGAAGGTCGTGTTGTGGGCAGCTGTGTGGTGAAGGTTGTGTTGTGGGCAGCTGTGTGGTGAAGGTCGTGTTGTGAACAGCTGCTGTGTGGTGAAGGTCGTGTAGTGTGCAGCTGTGTGGTGAAGATCGTGTTGTCTTCAGCTGCTGTGTGGTGAAGACCGTGTTGTGGACAGCTGCTGTGTGGTGAAGACCGTGTTGTGGGCAGCTGCTGTGTGAAGACCGTGATGTGGGCAGCTGCTGTGTGAAGACCGTGTTGGGAACAGCTGCTGTGTGGTGAAGGTCGTGTTGTGGACAGATGATGTGTGATGAATGTCGTGTTGTGGGCAGCTGCTGTGTGATTAAGGTCGTGTTGTGGACAGCAGCTGTGTGGTGAAGGTCGTGTTGTGGACAGCTGCTGTGTGGTGAAGGTCGAGTTTTTGGCAGCTGCTGTGTGGTGAAAGACGTGTTGTGGGCAGCTGCTGTGTGGTGAAGGCCGTGTTGTGGGCAGCTGCTGTGTGGTGAAAGACGTGTTGTGGGCAGCTGCTGTGTGGTGAAGGCCGTGTTGTGGGCAGCTGCTGTGTGTTGAAAGATGTGTTGTGGGCAGCTGCTGAGTGGTGAAAGACGTGTTGTGGGCAGCTGCTGTGTGCTGAAGGCCGTGTTGTGGGCAGCTGCTGTGTGGTTAAGGTCGTGTTGTGGACAGCTGCTGTGTGGTGAAGGTCGTGTTGTGAGCAGCTGCTGAGTGGTGAAGGTCGTGTTGTGGGCAGCTGCTGTGTGGTGAAGGTCGTGTTGTGAGCAGCTGCTGAGTGGTGAAGGTCGTGTTGTGGACAGCTGCTGTGTGGTGAAGGTCGTGTTGTGGGCAGCTGCTGAGTGGTGAAGGTCGTGTTGTGGACAGCTGCTGTGTGGTGAAAGCCGTGTTGTGGACAGCTGCTGTGTGGTTAAGGTCGTGTTGTGGGCAGCTGCTGTGTGGTGAGGGTCATGTGGACAGCTGCTGTGTGGTGAAGGTCGTGTTGTGGGCAGCTGCTGTGTTGTGACGACCGTGTTGTGGACAGCTGCTGTGTGGTGAAGGTCGTGTTTTGGACAGCTGCTGTGTGGTGAAGGTCGTGTTGTGGACAGCTGCTGTGTGGTGAAGGTCGTGTTGTTGGCAGCTGCTGTGTGGTGAAGGTCGTGTTGTGGGCAGCAGCTGTGTTGTGAAGGTCGTGTTGTTGGCAGCTGCTGTGTGACGAAGGCCGTGTTGCGTGCAGCTGCTGTGTGGTGAAGGTCGTGTTTTGGACAGCTGCTGTGTGGTGAAGGTCGTGTTTTGGACAGCTGCTGTGTGGTGAAGGTTGAGTTTTGGACAGCTGCTGTGTGAAGGTCGTGTTGTGGGCAGCTGCTGTGTGGTGAAGGTCGTGTTGTGGACAGCTGCTGTGTGGTGAAGGTCGTGTTGTGTACAGCTGCTGTGTGAAGGTCGTGTTGTGGACAGCTGCTGTGTGGTGAAGGTCGTGTTGTGGACAGCTGCTGTGTGGTGAAGGTCGTGTTTTGTACAGCTGCTGTGTGAAGGTCGTGTTGTGGGCAGCTACTGTGTGGTGAAGGTCGTGTTGTGGACAGCTGCTGTGTGGTGAAGGTCGTGTTGTGGACAGCTGCTGTGTGGTGAAGGTCGTGTTGTGGATAACTGCTGTGTGGTGAAGGTCGTGTTGTTGGCAGCTGCTGTGTGGTTAAGGTCGTGTTGTGGACAGCTGCTGTGTGGTGAAGGTCGTGTTGTTGGCAGCTGCTGTGTGTTGAAGGTCGTGTTGTGGACAGCTGCTGTGTGGTGAAGGTCATTTGGACAGCTGCTGTGTGGTGAAGACCGTGTTGTGGGCAGCTGCTGTGGTGAAGACGGTGTTGTGGGCAGCTGCTGTGTGGTGACAACCTTGTTGTGGACAGCTGCTGTGTGGTGAAGGTCGTGTTGTGGACAGCTGCTGTGTGGTGAAGGTCGTGTTGTGGACAGCTGCTGTGTGGTGAAGGTCGTGTTGTGGGCAGGTGCTGTGTGGTGAAGGTCGTGTTGTGGACAGCCGCTGTGTGGTGAAGGTAGTGTTGTGGACAGCTGCTGTGTGGTGAAGGTCGTGTTTTGGACAGCTGCTGTGTGGTGAAGGTCGTGTTGTGTACAGCTGCTGTGTGAAGGTCGTGTTGCGGACAGCTGCTGTTTGGTGAAGGTCGTGTTGTGATCTGCTGTGTGGTGAAGTTCGAGATGTGGGCAGCTGCTGTGTGGTGAAGGTCGTGTTGTGGACAGCTGCTGTGTGGTGAAGGTCATGTGGACAGCTGCTGTGTGGTGAAGTCCGTGTTGTCGACAGCTGCTGTGTGGTGAAAGACCCACTTATACAACAGGTTAGGTTCCAGACTACTGCAGTACATGAAGACCCACTTATACAACAGGTTAGGTTCCAGACTACTGCAGTAGAGGAAGGCCCACTTATACAACAGGTTTAGGTTCCAGGCTACTGCAGTACAGGAGGACCCCACTTATACAGCAGGTTACGTTCCAGGCTACTGCAGTACAGGAGGGGCCCACTTATACAGCAGCTTAGGTTCCAGGCTACTGCAGTACAGGAGGGTCCCACTTATACGAGAAGTTAGGTTCCAGGCTACTGCAGTGCAGGAGGGCCCCACTTATAGAGCAGGTTAGGTTCCAGGCTACTGTAGTACAGGAGGGGCCCACTTATACAGCAGGTTAGGTTCCTGGCTGTTGCAGTACAGGAGGGCCCCACTTAAACAAGAGGTTATGTTCCAGGCTACTGCAGTACAGGAGGGCCCCACTTATACAGCAGGTTAGGTTCCAGGCTACTGCAGTACAGGAGGGCCCCACTTATACAAGAGGTTATGTTCCAGGCTACTGCAGTACAGGAGGGCCCACTTATACAACAGGTTAGGTTCCAGACTACTGCAGTACAGGAAGACCCACTTACACAACAGGTTAGGGTCCAGGCTACTGCAGTACAGGAAGACCCACTTATACAACAGGTTAGGTTCCAGACTACTGCCTTGCAGGAGAGCCCACTTTTACAACAGGTTAGGTTCCAGGCCACTGCAGTACAGGAGGTCCCGCTTATACAACAGGTTAGGTTCCAGGCTACTGCAGTACAGGAGGGCCCACTTATACAACAGGTTAGGTTCCAGACTACTGCAGTACAGGAAGACCCACTTATACAACAGGTTAGGTTCCAGACTACTGCAGTACAGGAAGACCCACTTATACAACAGGTTAGGTTCCAGACTACTGCAGTAAAGGAAGGCCCACTTATACAACAGGTTATGTTCCAGGCCACTGCAGTACAGGAAAACCCACTTATAAAACAGGTTATGTTCCAGGCTACTGCAGTACAGGAAGACCCACTTATACAACAGGTTATGTTCCAGGCTACTGCAGTACAGGAGGGCCCACTTATACAACAGGTTAGGTTCCAGACTACTGCGGTACAGGAAGACCCACTTATACAACAGGTTAGGTTCCAGACTACTGCAGTACAGGACGACCCACTTATACAACAGGTTAGGTTCCAGACTACTGCAGTACAGGAGGGCCCACTTATACAACAGGTTATGTTCCAGGCTACTGCAGTACAGGAAGACCCACTTATACAACAGGTTATGTTCCAGGCTACTGCAGTACAGGAAGACCCACTTATACAACAGGTTATGTTCCAGGCTACTGCAGTACAGGAGGGCCCACTTATACAACAGGTTAGGTTCCAGACTACTGCGGTACAGGAAGACCCACTTATACAACAGGTTAGGTTCCAGACTACTGCTGTACAGGACGACCCACTTATACAACAGGTTAGGTTCCAGACTACTGCAGTACAGGAGGGCCCACTTATACAACAGGTTAGGTTCCAGACTACTGCAGTACAGGAAGACCCACTTATAGAACAGGTTAGGTTCCAGACTACAGGAGGGCCCCACTTATACAACAGGAAAGGTTCCAGACTACTGCAGTACAGGAAGGCCCACTTATACAACAGGTTAGGTTCCCGACTACTGAAGTACAGGAAGGCCCACTTATACAACAGGAAAGGTTCCAGACTACTGCAGTACAGGAAGACCCACTTATACAACATGTTAGGTTCCAGGCTACTGCAGTACAGGAGGGCCCACTTATACAACAGGTTAGGTTCCAGACTACTGCAGTACAGGAAGGCCCACTTATACAACATGTTAGGTTCCAGACTACTGTAGTACAGGAAGCCCCACTTAGGAGGCCTGGTCACAGACCGGGCCGCGGGGGCGTTGACCCCCGAAACTCTCTCCAGGTAAACTCCAGGTATACAGCAGGTTATGAGTAGAACAAACTTCCGAGTACAGTTATTCAGGCTAAAACGTTGTGTAGGTTTAAAAATAGGTTAAATAAATACGTTAGTGGGTGTGGGTGGGTGTGAGTTGGACCTGACTAGCTTGTGCTGCTTGATCTGGTGCCGTACTCCTTCCTTGAGTGGAGGTAACCAGACTGGGTGGGTCATTGGGCTAACAGGAGGGGGGGGACATAGACCTACTCTGCATGGGTTAGTAGACCTGTTGTAGTGTTCCTTCTTTCTTATGTTGTTATGTTAAGTTCCAGGCTACTGCAGTACAGGAGGACCCCACTTATACAGCAGGTTAGGTTCCAGGCTACTGCAGTAGAGGAGGTCCCCACTTATACAGCAGGTTAGGTTCCAGGCTATTGCAGTACAGGAGGGCCCACTTATACAACAGGTTATATTCCAGGCTACTGCAGTACAGGAAAACCCACTTATACAACAGGTTAGGTTCCAGGCTACTGCAGTACAGGAGGGCCCACATATACAACAGGTTAGGTTCCAGACTACTGCAGTACAGGAGGGCCCACTTATACAACAGGTTAGGTTCCAGGCTACTGTAGTACAGGAAGGCCCACTTATACAACAGGTTAGGTTCCAGGCTACTGTAGTACAGGAAGGCCCACTTATACAACAGGTTAAGTTCCAGGCTACTGCAGTACAGGAAGGCCCACTTATACAACAGGTTAGGTTCCAGGCTACTGAAGTACAGGAGGGCCCCACTTATACAACAGGTTATGTTCCAGACTACTGTAGTACAGGAAGGCCCACTTACACAACAGGTTAGGTTCCAGGCTACTGCAGTACAGGAAGGCCCACTCATACAACAGGTTAGGTTCCAGGCTACTGTAGTACAGGAGGGCCCCACTTACACAACAGGTTAGGTTCCAGACTACTGTAGTACAGGAAGGCCCACTTATACAACAGGATAGGTTCCAGGTTACTGCAGTAAAGGAGAGCCACTTATACAACAGGTTAGGGTCCAGACTACTGTAGTAGAGGAAGACCCACTTATACAACAGGTTAGGTTCCAGATTACTGTAGTAGAGGAAGACCCACTTATACAACAGGTTAGGTTCCAGACTACTGCAGTACAGGAAGACCCACTTACACAACAGGTTAGGTTCCAGACTACTGCAGTACAGGAAGACCCCTTATACAACAGGTTAGGTTCCAGACTACTGTAGTACAGGAAGACCCACTTATACAACAGGTTAGGTTCCAGACTACTGCAGTACAGGAAGACCCACTTATACAACAGGTTAGGTTCCAGACTACTGCAGTACAGGAAGACGCACTTATACAACAGGTTAGGTTAAAGACTACTGCAGTACAGGAGGGCCCCACTCATACAACAGGAAAGGTTCCAGACTACTGCAGTACAGGAAGGCCCACTTATACAACAGGCTAGGTTCCAGACTACTGCAGTACAGGAGGCCCCACTAATACAACAGGAAAGGTTCCATACTAGTACAGGAGGGCCCCACTTATACAACAGAAAAGGTTCTAGACTACTGTAGTACAGGAGGGCCCCACTCATACAACAGGTTAGGTTCTAGACTACTGTAGTACAGGAAGGCCCACTTATACAACAGGTTACGTTCCAGGCTACTGCAGTGCAGAAGAGACCACTTACACAACAGGTTAGTTTCCAGGCTACTGCAGTACAGGAAGGCCCACTTATTCAACATCTTAGGTTCCAGACTCCTGTAGTACAGGAAGACCCACTTATACAACAGGTTAGGTTCCAGACTACTGCAGTACAGGAAGACTCACTTATACAACATGTTAGGTTCCAGACTACTGCAGTACAGGAAGACCCACTTACACAAAAGGTTAGGTTCCAGACTACTGCAGTACAGGAAGACGCACTTATACAACAGGTTAGGTTCCAGACTACTGCAGTACATGAAGACCCACTTATACAACAGGTTAGGTTCCAGACTACTGCAGTACAGGATACCCACTTATACAACAGGTTAGGTTCCAGACTACTGCAGTAAAGGAAGGCCCACTTATATGACAGGTTTAAGTTCCAGGCTACTGTAGTACAGGAAGGCCCACTTATACAACAGGTTAGGTTCAAGGCTATTGTAATACAGGAAGGGCCACTTATACAACAGGTTAGGTTCCAGGCTACTGCAGCACAGGAAGGCCCACTTATACAACAGGTTAGGTTCCAGACTACTGCAGTACATGAAGATGCACTTATACAACAGGTTAGGTTCCAGACTACTGCAGTACAGGAAGACGCACTTATACAACAGGTTAGGTTCCAGACTACTGCAGTACATGAAGACCCACTTATACAACAGGTTAGGTTCAACACTACTGCAGTAAAGGAAGGCCCACTTATACAGCAGGTTATGTTCCAGGCTACTGCAGTACAGGAGGGGCCCACTTATACAGCAGGTTATGTTCCAGGCTACTGCAGTACAGGAGGGTCCCACTTATACAAGAAGTTATGTTCCAGGCTACTGCAGTACAGGAGGGCCCCACTTATACAGCAGGTTAGGTTCCAGGCTACTGCAGTACAAGAGGGGCCCACTTATACAGCAGGTTAGGTTCCAGGCTACTGCAGTACAGGAGGGCCCCACTTATACAGCAGGTTAGGTTCCAGGCTACTGCAAAACAGGAGGGCCCCACTTATACAAGAGGTTATATTCCATTCTACTGCAGTACAGGAGGGCCCCACTTATACAAGAGGTTATGTTCCAGGCTACTGCAGTACAGGAGGGCCCACTTATACAACAGGTTAGGTTCCAGACTACTGCAGTACAGGAAGACTCACTTACACAACAGGTTAGGTTCCAGACTACTGCAGTGCAGGAGAGCCCACTTATACAACAGGTTAGGTTCCAGGCTACTGCAGTACAGGAAGACCCACTTATACAACAGGTTAGGTTCCAGACTACTGCAGTACAGGAAGACCCACTTATACAACAGGTTAGGTTCCAGACTACAGGAGGGCCCCACTTATACAACAGGAAAGGTTCCAGACTACTGCAGTACAGGAGGGCCCACTTATACAACAGGTTAGGTTCCCGACTACTGAAGTGCAGAAAGGCCCACTTATACAACAGGAAAGGTTCCAGACTACTGCAGTACAGGAAGGCCCACTTATACAACAGGAAAGGTTCCAGACTACTGTAGTACAGGAAGGCCCACTTATACAGCAGGTTATGAGTAGAACAAACTTCCGAGTACAGTTATTCAGGCTAAAACGTTGTGTAGTTTTAAAAATAGGTTAAATAAATACGTGAGTGGGTGTGGGTGGGTGTGAGTTGGACCTGACTAGCTTGTGCTGCTGGATCTGGTGCCGTACTCCTTCCTTGAATGGAGGTGGCCAGACTGGGTGGGTCATTGGGCTAACAGGAGGAGGGGGGACATAGACCTACTCTGCATGGGTCAGTAGACCTGTTGTAGTGTTCCTTCTTTCTTATGTTCTTATGTTAAGTTCCAGGCTACTGCAGTACAGGAGGACCCCACTTATACAGCAGGTTAGGTTCCAGGCTACTGCAGTACAGGAGGGCCCACTTATACAACAGGTTATGTTCCAGGCTACTGCAGTACAGGAGGACCCCACTTATTCAGCAGGTGAGGTTCCAGGCTACTGCAGTACAGGAGGGGCCCCCACATACAGCATGTTAGGTTCCAGGCTACTGCAGTACAGGAGGGGCCCACTTATACAGCAGGTTAGGTTCCAGGCTACTGCAGTACAGGAGGGCCCCACTTATACAAGAGGTTATGTTCCAGGCTACTGCAGTCCAGGAGGGCCCCACTTATACAGCAGGTTAGGTACCAGGCTACTGCAGTACAGGAGGGCCCCACTTACACAAGAGGTTATGTTCCAGGCTACTGCAGTACAGGAGGGCCCACTTATACAACAGGTTAGCTTCCAGACTACTGCAGTACAGGAAGACCCACTTACACAACAGGTTAGGTTCCAGACTACTGCAGTACAGGAGAGCCCACTTATACAACAGATTAGGTTCCAGGCTACTGCAGTGCAGGAAGACCCACTTATACAACAGGTTAGGTTCCAGACTACTGTAGTGCAGGAGAGCCCACTTATACAACAGGTTAGGTTCCAGGCTACTGCAGTACAGGAGGTCCCACTTACACAACAGGTTAGGTTCCAGGCTACTGCAGTACAGGAGGGCCCACTTATACAACAGGTTAGGTTCCAGACTACTGCAGTACAGGAAGACCCACTTATACAACAGGTTAGGTTCCGGACTGCTGCAGTACAGGAGGGCCCACTTATAAAACAGGTTATGTTCCAGGCTACTGCAGTACAGAAAGACTCACTTATACAACAGGTTAGGTTCCAGACTACTGTAGTACAGGAAGACCCACTTATACAACAGGTTAGGTTCCAGACTACTGTAGTACAGGAAGACCCACTTATACAACAGGTTAGGTTCCAGACTTCTGCAGTACAGGAGGGCCCACTTATACAACAGGTTAGGTTCCAGACTTCTGCAGTACAGGAAGACCCACTTATGCAACAGGTTAGGTTCCAGACTACTGCAGTACAGGAAGACCCACTTGTACAACAGGTTAGGTTCCAGACTACTGCAGTACAGGAAGACCCACTTCTACAACAGGTTAGGTTCCAGACTACTGCAGTACAGGAGGGCCCACTTATACAACAGGTTATGTTCCAGACTACTGCAGTACAGGAGGGCCCACTTATACAACAGGTTAGTTTCCAGACTACTGCAGTACAGGAAGACCCACTTATACAACAGGTTAGGTTCCAGGCTACTGCAGTCCAGGGAGACCCACTTATACAACAGGTTCGGTTCCAGACTACTGCAGTACAGGAAGACCCACTCATACAACAGGATAGGTTCCAGACTACTGCAGTACAGGAAGACGCACTTATACAACAGGTTAGGTTCCAGGCTTCTGCAGTTCTGGAGGGCCCACTTATACAACAGGTTATGTTCCAGGCTACTGCAGTACAGGAGGGCCCACTTATACAACAGGTTATGTTCCAGACTACTGCAGTACAGGAAGGCCCCACTTATACAACTGTAGTGTACTATATTAGGTATACAGTAGAATACATACTTTAGTGCTTTTTCCACTTTTTTTTTTGTTTTGTTTTTTGGTTTTAAAGTTTTCTGATGTAAGATGCTTGGAAAGTTCCCCCTATTAGTTCATTATGTTGAAACTTGACTGTATGTCAGAAATGTTCTCAACATGAGCTCTGGTAAGACCCTTGTTTTTTTTCTTGTTTTTTCTGAAGAAGAATAATAACAAGTCAAAATACTGTGACTGCAATAATATGCCAGTAACTTGCACTTAGTGGAGGAGCCTTATGACAAAGCTTCGATTGATTCTTGATTATTGACAATGATGCAGGATGAACCGTCATAATGTTTCTCTCCTGTATGTGACCTTTTTCTATAATTTTTTTTAAATTTGGCTCTGATGAAAGATCCCCAAGAATTCTGAAATGCTTTTGCCAACCATTTTTCCATTTCTAAGAGATGCTTTGAAATTTGGCTTTAACTTGTCTTATCAAATTTTGTCATAGTGGTTGTTATGTTACAGCATGCATCATGGCCAGCAGAAGTGAGGGAGAGAAACTATCTCGAAACATTCACAGCATCACCTTCCCACCAGGACAAGATGCATCAGCATGGAGGAAACTCTACGAGCCTTGTTTATCCCAGAGACTTCATGCCCGTACGTACTCTTTACGAATTTATGTGCTCATATGTACTCTTCATAAATTTACGTGCTCTTCATGCCCGTACGCACTCTTCACGAATTTACGTGCTCTTCGTGTTCGTGTGTACTCTTCGTAAATTTACGTGCTCTTCATGCTTGTACGTACTCTTCCTGAAAAGTACGTACGTACTCTTCTTGAACGTACGTTAACATTTTATGTTGGTAGATATAAATTTATACAAGTTTATTTCAACATGATAGTGTTGATACAAAAATAGGTGACACTGGAGTCTATGTTTATGGCCATGATTATGCAGAGTACAAATGAAGCCATGTGTAGACATTTCACAGGTGGTCTTTTGCTGCTTGTGGAAGAATGGAGCTTAAGGGAGATAGTCATTTAGTCGTTTGTGATTATCATTTTTTGTTGATGAATTGATTTGGCATTATTAGTCCCCTCAAGGAAGGTTCCTTGATGTTGGCGAGGGGCTCTTGATTTAGGGAATTGGATCTGTGCTCCAGTTCCCCGAATTAAGCCTGAATGCCTTCCACATCCCCCCCCCCCAGTCGCTGTATAATCCTCCGGGTTTAGCGCTTCCCCCTTGATTATAATAATAATAATGGCATTATCAGTAATTGTATTTTGAATATTGTGTTTTAAAGATATCCCTGAGGTATGTGTGTAATAAGAAAGCAATAACTGTTGTTTGTAACTTTAAGACTGCAGCTAGATTGATTTGTATTGTTTTGCAGAAATAGCCATAGGTGTATAATTTATCAGTTGAAATTCCTAGACGAGTCATGAGTTGGCGTGTTAATGGAATTGGGTAATAGGATTGTATCGCCAGCAAGATGAAGGGATTGTTTGCATAATTTTTTTTTTTTTTTGCCAAAGAATAGGTCTGAGTTATTAATGAATGGGATTGCAAGTTTGTTGCATTATTTGTCTTGGCAGCAATTTATAGCAATTGCTGTAGACGTGCATTAATTGGGTAATGCAGTTTTTTGAAGGTGGTGGTAGGTATGAATGGCATGTTTTCTTTAGGCGCATGTAAATATTTGTTTGGGTGACTTGTACTTGGAGAACAGATTGTTTATTTCCCTTGCCAATGTCATTATTGCCAGCATAAAGAGGGGCTTGTCATTATTGGACAATATTAGTGAAGCTGTTGCTGAGTGACTGTCAGTGACCAAGAGGTGTTGGTGGGGCGGACACACATCGTCTGTGTGTTTGGTAGAAAAAGGAGGGTTGATATGTTTGTGAGAATGTCGTGTTATTAAAATAATGTCAAGTAACTAAGTTGATTAGGATGGGAATTTTTGGTAGCTTGGAGTGAGTAGCCACTGAAGTGCAGTCGTCTTTGAGAAGAGAATTGATTTTGTAGGTTGACAATTTGTGTTGACGCTGGTTATTGGTGAAGTTTGAAGAAGCACTTGGCAGTTAAAGCGGCTGCCACTATCATTGCTAGTGAGTATTTTGTTCTTGTGAATCAGTTTGAATGGTAATATTTTTGTTTATATAATTTGTTTATTTGTGCAAATTATAAGAAATTTGACGTTTTTATTCATGTTTTGTTTGTTACAGGTTGATGGAAGTTAAGGAGGTATGTTAAGATGAGTAATGTTTGATGTTTATGTAAATTGTTTATTGATTTTTTTTAAGGCATGTAGAGAGAGATATGTTTACTAAGAGATATGTTTTTGTTTTTCAGGTTGGTGAAGTGAGTTGAAGGTTGAGTGTGGCTGGCTGGCTGATTTTGGCAGAGGCGGCAATTGTGGAATGGTGTGTATGTGGTATGTATTTGTGGTTAATATTGTAAGTGATAATGTTTGAAATGTTTAAAAAGGTTAATATGAATTTTTCTTGTTGTGGTGAGGTGTTAGCGCGAGGACTGAGGGATGGCTGGCTGTTTGTGTTTAAGATGAATAATATTGTTTTAGGGAAGTCAGTGTTGATTGATTGCATTAAGGCTTGAAACACCGAATAAACAATGAAGGTCTCATCCTAGACTTGTCATTGTTAATTTTGGAGCAAGTGCATATGTAATGTAGGAGTTGTGTATACATTTGTGGTGTATGAGGTCTTAATGTTTGGAGAGAAGGAGTTGTTTTGGACGTAATGTCTGGTATCTATAGTTTGAAGAAATATTAACAAAGAAAGAGAAATGATTCTAGTGTTTAAGAAACATGGCACTAAAATATTATTAGTGTATCGACTAGAAATTATTTTTGAGAGAGAAATGTCAATGTATTTGAATTTTGTTTTTGTTTTACAGGTTGGTGATGAATTGGCGGGTGAGTGTGAGTGACGGAGTTTGTAAGAGGAAGCCAGTGTGGGCTACTGCTGGTGGTGGTGCTGTTGGTGCTTCGTATTAAGTAACGTTGTTTTATGTATGTGCAAATTGTTTATTTAAGAGTATTAAAGGTATATAGGGAGAATAGTGCTGTCGGGGTGAAGGTAATTAAGTGTTGAGGAGCAAGAAAGGAAAGGAAATTTTGAGTGTATTAAGACTTGAAACACGGACTAAATAATGGTCGCATCCTAGACTTGTCATTGTTTGTTTTTGAACAAGTGTATATGTAATGTGGGAGTTGTGTATACATTTGTGGTGTTTGAGGTCTTAATATGTGTAGTAGGTTGTGGGTTGTTAGTGCTTCTGCTGTGTATTTGGTATGTATT
Source organism: Cherax quadricarinatus (assembly GCF_038502225.1). Classification (NCBI taxonomy): domain Eukaryota; kingdom Metazoa; phylum Arthropoda; class Malacostraca; order Decapoda; family Parastacidae; genus Cherax; species Cherax quadricarinatus. The sequence goes on along the minus strand of NC_091378.1, from coordinate 18,456,130 downwards.
TTTTGTTAATTTTTGAAGTGACAATGTTTGAAGAAATCATGTGAAATGTTTGTAGGCATTTTTTTTAATTGTATAATATAGTAAATTGAATGTTTGAAATATTTGTTGCAGGTTTTGGTTGTGCCGAGGTGTTGGTGGGAAGACTGACTGAGCGAGCGAGTGAAGGTTTTTGCTGTTTAAGATGAGTTAAGTTATTTTTTGTTTTCATAAGTTTGTTAGTGAAGAGATTAGTTAAAATTATGTATGGAGAAGATTTACTCGAAGATAATTATGGGTTGAGGAACAAGAAATTTCATTTTGAGTGTATTAAGGCTTGAAACACGGACAAAATAATGAGGGTCGCATCCTAGACTTGTCATTGTTAATTTTGAACAAGTGTATATGTAATGTGGGAGTTGTGTACACATTTGTGGTGTTTGAGGTCTTAATATGTGTAGTGGAGTTGTATATGAAATTTGAGGGATTTGATGAGAGAAATGTAATGTTTTTGTTTGTGTTTTGCAGACGATGCGAGTTTGATGGAGGCAGCGAGTATAAGGAGTTATTGTGGAAAGGTATTAACATTTGTTTTAAATATTTAAAATAGTTTATTAATGAATTGTTGATATACTGTTTATTAATGGATATGTTTTTGTTTCTCAGGTTGGTGGAGGTTGTGAAGAGTTTGCGGCTGAGTGTGGGTGGCTGACTGACTGACTGACTTTGGGAGAGGCAGCGAGAAGGAATTAATATTGAAAGGTGTGTATTTGTCGTTTTACTTTTTTGTACTTGTTGAAAATAGTTATTTTTTGATGTTTAGTAATAGTTGTTTTTGTATTTCAGGTTTGTGAAGTTTGTGAATAGTTGGCGGCTGATTGATTGTGAATTAATGATGGAGTTGTGTAGAGGCATCTAGTGTGGTGATGTGTTAGCGGGAAGACTGACTGGTTGACGAGTGAAGGCTGCTGTACGTGAGTTGTTAAAAGTTGAGTATTATTGTTTTATGTAAATTGTTCATTGAGGAGCCTTAAAGGCTACGTGTAGAGAGAAGGTTGTTGAGAGGATGAAGATAGTTTTAGATGCAGAAGGAAGAAAGTAACTTTTGGTGCATTTAGGGTTGTAAGATGGAATAAATAATGATGGTCGTATCCCAGACTTGTCATTATTAATTTTTGAGCAAGTGTATATGTAATGTGGGAGTTGTGTATACATTTGTTGTTTGAGGTGTTAATACTTGTCAATTTTTTTTGATAATGGCGGGTATATATGTAGTGAGAATATTTTTTTTAGTTTTTTTTCAGTGTTTAAGAAAGATAGCAATTAGTTTTAGATATTAATTATTTAAAATTTTGAAATTGTTTTGTGAGTGAAATGTCAGTAATGTATTTATTTTAATACAATATTTAGGTGTTGTATTTAATTTTTTTGCAGGTTGATTGATAGAAGTAGAGATGGAGGATGAGAGTTTTTGATAGGGTGATTGGTATTGGTGTTGGGAGTTTGGCAGAGGCTGAGAGTATGGGCAGCTAATAATAAAAAGTTAAGTATTATTTAATAATTTTAGTTTAAAGAGTAAATTTAGTTGTTAATTTGAAGATAGATAAAAGTACAAAGAAAATGAGTTATTGTTTGTAAGATGCCAAAGGTCCTTTTATGCATAGCATTATGGGCAGCCTTAAAATGAAGTTTAAGTAATTAAGGAATAATATGTTGAGTGGTAAAAGTTTTAGTAGAGATGTATGGTAATTGAGTGTGTAGGTGTGGATTGAGTAGTGTTGGGTAATATAATTAAAGTACTGATAAGAAAAAGTTGATACTTTGTCAGAGGTTAAAAAAGTAATGAGTAATTAATTTTTTGTAAGTGCTTTTAATAGTGGAGTTTAATAAATAGATGCAGTATTGATCAAAGTTTGAATAGGTTATGTAAAATAGAAGACTTGATTGTGTTTAATGTTAGTTTAGTTAAATTATCGTAAATTATGTAAAATGTATGTTTAAATTTTCAGGACTGTAATGTGTAAATATTTGTTTTCATAGGTTGTTGGGAAGTCTGACTGGTGGCGGCGGCGGCGGCAGCAGTAGTGGCGTTGATCAATGTGATGTAGATCATGTTAGAGGGAGTGAGTTAGTTAATGATTTGTTGAATATTTTAGGATAATTAATTAGTTTTTGAATCCAAGTGAGGTATAATAGGTTTTGGTGAATTGTGGAATAAGCATTGTAAAAGCCATAATGACTTTGATCACTGAAAGAGCGAAGATACTGTTGGTGTCCAGACCAAGTTTAGACTAATGCCTACAAACATAGTTAATGATGAAGGTCGCATCCCAGACTTTTCATTGTTAATATGATTGCAAGTGTACATACAATGTGGGAGTTTATATGTTTGTGGTGTTTGAGGCATTACGTTATTATTATTATAATCAAAAAGAAGCGCTAAGCCACAAGCCACGAGGCATTACGTTGAGACTTGTTTTTGAAATACCGTGTATTCATGTACTCTGGATGGGTTGATTTGTCGCTGTGAAATGGTTAGTAACATTGTTTGTGAAACATGATACCAATAAATAGATTAGTTATGGTTTGTAGGGTTGTTTATTATAATGAGGGGGAAGTGGTAAGATTATAGAGCGTGTGGGAAGGCAGTCAGGCTTAATTGTGGGAAGTTGAGCATTGATTCAATTCCCTAAATGAAGAGGCTATGACTAATACGGTCCTCTTCAAGAGGGGCTCCTTGGCGTGGTGAAGAGGCTCTTGGTCTGAGGAATTAGACCTGTTGGTCTTCTTCCTCAGACTGAACCTAATTACCCCCCAATCTCCCCTCCCCTATCCCATCCTCCCCTTTTTCCTTTCCTCCTCCTCCTCCCCACCCCCTCCCTTTTGCCCTTCCTCTTTTTGGCCTTTGGGATTTCTCCCACAGGCGCGCTAGTTCCTAGGTAGGGGAAAGGTTACCGGGGTCCATCCCATTCCATTGAGGTTCTTGGTGGTGGCGTAGTTTGCCGTGGAATCTGGATCGCCTGGGGATGTCCCGATCCCTCTCCGGTATCCCGGAGTAGCTTTGGGTGTCTTTCGGGTGACGGGTGTATCTCTGGAAGCCACCTTTCGGATTCCGGGGGTGATGGCCGAAGGAGGTATGCTTTGTGGCGGATATCCGGCCGCCCTCTCTTTTGTTCACCGAGGTAGCTCGGCAGATGTGAGGTTGCTATCCCGGATTGCTGGTTTACTGGCATGAAGGATAGGGTATGGCACGGGTTCCATGCTGCATCTGCGCTACTAGCGGTGCTGAGGTCCTCTTGGGCGCGGAGGGAGATTTCCGGCCCTTTCATCCTCCTGGGAACTATTCCTCCCTGCTCCCCCCTTTTTTATTTTTTTTTAATTTTTAATTTCTTTTCTTTCTTTTTTTTTCTTAAAAACAAAAAGCAAAGGAGTAACCTAACCATGGAGAACCCAATCCATGAACCCACTACCCCCAGGCCCCTTCTTGATACCGCACCCCATTCTGACCCTGCCTTGTTTTTAGACCACTCTTCAGACACTCCTGATGCCCCTGCACCTCTTGCTGGTGCTGTTTCCTCACCTGCTTCAGGTACCTGGGCTTCGACTGACGCCTTCGATTTGTCTGAACTCCGCTCTCCTTTGACTATGCTTCCGGCTTCTCCCTCTACGGTACGGCAGTTTTCGAATCGCCCGCCCATTTCACGCCGGACCAACTCCGGTCCTACTCCTAAACGCCAACGTCAATCTCCTGATGATGCTCCTTCGTTACCTTCCCATTCTACTCGGAAAAGACCGACACGTCATGCACTCCCTCTCCACGCTCAGTTTCGGACCACACAATGGACTAAATTCTTTACTTTAAGACCGACTTCTTCTTCTGCCTACCGTTCTGACCATAGTATTGGCAAAGCGCTCCTGCGTCATGTTGGTAGAGATATTTCATTTCATGCTCTCAAGAGCGGTACGCGCATCATCACTGTCCAGAATGCTACCCAAGCTCATGATCTTTCTCTCCTTTCGCATATAGATACTACTCCTATCACTATTGAAAAACATCTTTCTCTCAATTCTTGTAGTGGTACTGTCATTCTGCCCCCATACCATAGTCCAACAGAATTTCCAGTCATGTGGCAATGACATTGTTGAACAGCTGGAACTCCAGGATCTCCCAATCCTCAAAGTAGACACTTATGTCCTTCCTGCCCGTGGGCGGAGACGTTACCCTTGCAATGTAGCTCGTTTAACTTTTGACAGCCGAAAACTCCGGTCCTCTGTACATGTCGCGGGACATGGGTTACAAGTTCGAAAGGCGATACCTACACCACAACAGTGTAGAAATTGCTGGCGTTTTGGTCACCCAGCAAAATATTGCAGATCTATGGCCGAATGCCCAGTCTGTGGTGCCGATGACCATTCTAATACATCTTGCAGTCAACCGCCATCTTGCCTTAATTGTAATGAAGCTCACCCTTCGTACTCCCGCTGTTGCCAGGTCTACTTAAATGAACGTGAAATCCATTGCCTCAAAGAGGCAGAAGGTCTCCCTTAAGCTATGGCAGTTAATCATCTCCGCCTCCAAGGGAGACTACCCAGTGTTTCTTATTCTCGTGTTTCAAAACTTCCCCCCCACTTCTGGGGTCCCATCTTCTGCAGCCTCGTCTGTTGGTAGCACTCCCATAGCCACTCCAGCATCTAATCCTTTTGCTGTCCTTGGCTCTGACATCCCGACTACAACTCAGTCTGTTCTCACATCTTCGCGTCCTTCCTCACAAGCCCCAGTATCGACAAGACCTTGTATGACACCTAATACCAATCGCCCCCCTACTTCTCAGAAGTCCAAAAAATCCACATTGCTCAAATGTTCTTTGCCCCTTCCTTCCCTTTTTCCACCTCCACACTTTACCTTTCTAGTCTCTGGGCCTAGTTCTTCCCCTCTCTCTGGCTCTATTACAAGTGTGGAGATTCATCCTCCTCCTCGTACTATGCCTTCCAACCCCGTCCCCTCCCAAGTTTCTCCCTCTTCTGCCACCTCCCAGGTTTCTGCCTCTTCTGTCCCCCACAACACTTCATCTCCAGTCCCTTACCCTCTTTCCTCCCCCTCTACTTTGGTACAGTCCATTACTGTCCCAATCTTTACTCACCCTTCCCCTTCTATCTCCAATATGGTTTCCCATACATCTTTGAATTCAGAAACACTTGAAGCCATTTCAGAATATATTGCAGAGACTAAACCTTCAATGGACACTGATTCATTTCCTGTTCCTTCTCTTCCCTCTCCTCCATCTTCACAACCCCATTCTTCGCAACGCTCGGTTCCTTCGCTGCTTGAACGTCTTCCAATGCCACCACACATTGACTTTTCTAACCCCTCTAGTCCGTAGGTGCCTTTCCCTATGGATTCCTGGTATTTTCTTCATCGCCAATCATGGCCTATTTACAGTGGAATATCCGCGGCCTCAGGGGTAATCGGGGTGAGCTTCAGATGTTGCTTTCCATGTTTTCCCCTGTTGGTGCTTGCTTACAAGAACCAAAATTACACTTGGCTGTTTTCCAACCTATCTCAGGCTATAATTTATTGTATTCTTCGGATCCTTTCTCAGATGGGACCTTTAATGAAAGTGCCCTTCTTCTACGCAATGATATTCCGTACTGTCAACTATTTGTCCATACCTCGCTGCATTACACTGCAGCCCGTATCCACTTGAATAAGTGGTTTACAATATGTTCTTCATATCTCTCTCCTTCTCGAGCATTTTCTATCCCAGACTTTACCTTTCTTGTTTCATCCTTACCACCACCACTTCTTTTACTTGGTGATTTTAACGCCCACCATTTCCTCTGGGGGGGGGCTCATTGTGACTCATGTGGCATCCAGTTGGAGGCTTTTCTCGCCTCTCGCCCCCTCCATGTTTTAAATACGGGTACTCCCACCCATTTTGATCCTCGTACTCATACTCTCTCTTGCATCGATCTATCAGTCTGCTCTTCCTCCACTGCACTAGACTTCACCTGGTCTGTTCTACCAGACTTACATGACAGCAATCATTTTCCAATCATTCTTACTTCTTCCTATTCACCACCTTTCCGTAGCCCTCGCTGGCAATTTGATCGGGCAAATTGGGATCTTTACTCGCACCTCACTGCTTTTATTGAGGTTCCTTCTTCATCCTCCATTGATGAGCTCCTACACCTCTTCTCGACTTCAGTTTATACCGCAGCTTCTCATTGTGGTTGTTTAATATATTTATAGATGGGGTTGTAAGAGAAGTAAATGCGAGGGTCTTGGCAAGAGGCGTGGAGTTAAAAGATAAAGAATCACACACAAAGTGGGAGTTGTCACAGCTGCTCTTTGCTGATGACACTGTGCTCTTGGGAGATTCTGAAGAGAAGTTGCAGAGATTGGTGGATGAATTTGGTAGGGTGTGCAAAAGAAGAAAATTAAAGGTGAATACAGGAAAGAGTAAGGTTATGAGGATAACAAAAAGATTAGGTGATGAAAGATTGAATATCAGATTGGAGGGAGAGAGTATGGAGGAGGTGAACGTATTCAGATATTTGGGAGTGGACGTGTCAGCGGATGGGTCTATGAAAGATGAGGTGAATCATAGAATTGATGAGGGAAAAAGAGTGAGTGGTGCACTTAGGAGTCTGTGGAGACAAAGAACTTTGTCCTTGGAGGCAAAGAGGGGAATGTATGAGAGTATAGTTTTACCAACGCTCTTATATGGGTGTGAAGCGTGGGTGATGAATGTTGCAGCGAGGAGAAGGCTGGAGGCAGTGGAGATGTCATGTCTGAGGGCAATGTGTGGTGTGAATATAATGCAGAGAATTCGTAGTTTGGAAGTTAGGAGGAGGTGCGGGATTACCAAAACTGTTGTCCAGAGGGTTGAGGAAGGGTTGTTGAGGTGGTTCGGACATGTAGAGAGAATGGAGCGAAACAGAATGACTTCAAGAGTGTATCAGTCTGTAGTGGAAGGAAGGCGGGGTAGGGGTCGGCCTAGGAAGGGTTGGAGGGAGGGGGTAAAGGAGGTTTTGTGTGCGAGGGGCTTGGACTTCCAGCAGGCATGCGTGAGCGTGTTTGATAGGAGTGAATGGAGACAAATGGTTTTTAATACTTGACGTGCTGTTGGAGTGTGAGCAAAGTAACATTTATGAAGGGATTCAGGGAAACTGGCAGGCCGGACTTGAGTCCTGGAGATGGGAAGTACAGTGCCTGCACTCTGAAGGAGGGGTGTTAATGTTGCAGTTTAAAAACTGTAGTGTAAAGCACCCTTCTGGCAAGACAGTGATGGAGTGAATGATGGTGAAAGTTTTTCTTTTTCGGGCCACCCTGCCTTGGTGGGAATCGGCCGGTGTGATAATAAAAAAAAAAAAAAAATTCTCATTCTATACCCCAAACCTCAGGCTGGCATTCTCAGAAGTGCGTGCCTTGGTGGTCTCCTGCTTGTGCTCGTGCAGTACGTTTGAAACGCGCTGCATGGGGCATGTACTGGTACAATAGAACCGCTGAGAGACTTCTTGATTTTAAGCAGAAGCGTGCGATCGCTCGCCGTGTCATCCGTGAAGCTAAACGCACTTGTTGGCGAGACAATGATTCCACCATCACCTCTGCTTCTTCTATGAGTGCAGTCTGGAAAAAAGTGAGGAAATTGAGTGGTAAATACTCTCCTGACCCGGCTCCTGTTCTACTGGTCGCTGGTGTTGATGTAGCAAACCCTCTCAACATTGCCATTGAACTTGGCACACATCAGGTCCGTATTTCCCGGGGGCTCCATCTATGCCCCTCGTTTCTTTCCTCTAAGTCTGCCAGAGAGTTAGTACCCTTGGACTTTTCTACTCTCAGAGAAGAACAGTATAATGTGCCTTGTACACTTCAAGAACTGGAGGCAACGCTCTCAGCTTGCCAATCATCGGCAGCTGGGCCTGACGACATTCATATTCGTATGTTACAACATTTACATTGGTCAGCCCTTGTAGTCCTCTTACACCTCTTCAATCTTATTTGGGCACAAGGAGTTCTTCCCCAGCTGTGGAAATCTGCCATTGTTCTCCCTTTTCGCAAACCAGGTACTACAGGACATGATGCCTCCCACTATCGTCCCATCGCTCTTACTAGTGTACTTTGCAAAGTGATGGAATGTCTCGTAAATCGACGTTTAATGTGGTATTTAGAGACACACAACAGTCTCTCCACTAGTCGATATGGCTTTCGTAAGGGCCGTTCTACCATAGACCCCTTAACTACGCTTGGATACGTATGTTCGTAATGCCCTTGAGAAGGCATATGACACAACTTGGAGGTATAATATTTTGGCCCAGGCCCACTCCTTAGGCCTCCGAGGCAATCTACCATCCTTTCTTAAGAACTTTTTAACTGACAGACATTTCCATGTTCGAGTCAATAATGTTCTTTCCCCGGACTTCGTCCAAGCTGAAGGTGTCCCTCAGGGATGTGTTCTAAGCACAACACTTTTTCTCCTTGCTATAAATGATTTGGCCTCTGTTCTTCCACCCAATATTTGGTCATCACTCTGTTGATGACTTCACTATTGCTTGTGCAGGCGCTGACTGTCATCTCATTGCAGTTTCTCTCCAGCATGCGGTCGACCGTGTTTCCACTTGGGCCACCACGCATGGGTTTAAATTTTCAAGTACCAAAACTCGCCAAATTACTTTCACTAGACTCTGTGTCATCTCCAATCATCCTTTGTATCTCTATGGCTCCCGTATCCCCGAACATGATACAGTCAGGTTTCTACGCCTTCTCTTTGACCGTAGGTTATCCTGGAAACCTCACATTACCTCTCTGAAGGCAACTTGTCACAGCCGGCTAAACCTTCTTAAAACCCTTGCTCATCTTTCCTGGGGAGCTGATCGTCGAACTCTGCTTCGCCTACATTCAGCCCTTGTTTTATCAAAACTCGATTATGGTGACCAGATTTATTCCGCGGCCTCTCCTGCTACTCTCTCTAGCCTTAACCCTATCCATCACCAAGGATTACGTTTGTGCCTTGGTGCTTTTCGCTCTTCCCCTGTTGAGAGCCTCTATGCAGAAGCGAATGTTCCATCCTTGTCTGATCGCCGTGATGCCCATTGCCTTCGCTACTATGTACGCTCTCACGATCTCCACAATCCTTCCATTTATAGAATGGTCACTGATATTAGTAGACATTCTTTATTTGTTCGCCGCCCCTGTTTGCTCTGTCCCTTTTCTCTTCGCCTACATTGGCTCTTGTCTTCCCTTCAGTTCCCACCTTTATATGTTCATGTAGCATCTCACTTTTCCCTATCCCCCTGGGAAGTTCCAACTGTTTGGGTCTGTTCTTTCTCACTCCCTTGCTCAAAAGCCCAACTGCGTATGGTGGCTTCCCGCTCTCTTTTTCTTGATCACTTCCACTCTCATTCTCATGCCATCGCTGTGTACACAGATGGCTCTAAGTCTTCAGACGACGTGGGATTCGCAGCAGTGTTTCTGGACAGTGTCGTGCGGGGGCATTTACTATCTTCGGCTAGCATTTGTACTTGCAGCACTTATTCGTATCACATCTATGCCTGTGTCATCATTTGTGGTAGTCTCAGACTTCCTTAGTGCTCTACAGGCTATACGAAAATTTGATACATCTCGCCCCCTAGTTCTCCATATCCAACTTTGGCTACGCCGTATCTTTACCAAACATAAAGATATTGTTTTTTGTTGGGTCCCTGGTCATGTCGACGTACAGGGCAATGAACAGGCAGACACTGCTGCGCGGTCAGCAGTACATGACCTACCAATTTCCTATAGAGGTGTTCCATTTCTGGACTATTTTGCTGCAATAGCTACCCAACTTCGCACCCGTTGGTCAACTCTGCTCGGTAACAAACTTCATTCTATTAAACCGAGCATAGGTTACTGGCCGTCTTCTTGTCATCAGTGCCGAGGTTGGGAGACCACTCTCTACCGCCTTTGCATTGGCCACACTCGTCTTACTCATGGGTATCTCATCGAGAGGCACCCTGTTCCTCTCTGTGAGCAGTGTCAAGTTCCAGTATCGATTAGTCACATTCTGTTAGACTGCCCTCTCTATCAACGAGCACGCAGAATTTACCTCCAACGTCGTCTTCGTTCTACTACTCTCTCTTTACCTTCCCTTCTTGCTGATGGACCCTCCTTTAATCCTGACTCTCTCATTGACTTCTTGACAACGACTGATTTACTCCACAAACTCTGATACTTTTCGCACTCCCCTCAGCCCTTTCTAGTTCAGTCTCTTGCTGCCCTTTACCCTTTCACCATCCACTGCCCCGCTGTTATCCGTAACCTATTACTCATCCATCTCTCTTTTACCACCTGATGCCCTCGCTTCCGTCCTGCCCTGCAGCGCTGTATAGTCCTTGTGGCTTAGCGCTTCTTTTTGATTATAATAATAATAATATGACTAATATGAAGGAACCTTGTGTGAGGGGTATAGGATTGGTTAGTTGTTAGATGTAATGAAATGTTGTAATAAAGTCAGTTTATATTTATTTTTTCCCTAGTTGAAATTTTTATTTACGTGAAGCAAGTTTTTGAAATTGGGAAAAATAAAAATGTTGGTTTACAGTATTAAATTTTTGAGGAAATTGAAACGTGAAATTTGTTATTTATTATAGGTATGTTTTAGTTTTATCATGAGAGTTGAAATTAAACATGTACGAAATTTTTTTATTAAATTAGCATTAGTGAAATGGAAAGAATTTTGAAAAGAAATTCCAAAAATCTATCTTTTTCAAAAAGTTTAGTGATCAATGTTTTTTAGAAATAAATGTTTGTTGAGAGATTAACTTTGGTATAGAAATGTAATTAGTAATTGGAAGGAATAGTTTTTATCAATGATTGATTTGAAAGAAGTACAAGGTAACCGTTTGTTTGAATAGAATAGGACAAAGGTTGTACTACTAAAAGTAAATTTAATCAGTAATGATGAAATGAAATTGTTTATGTAATGAAAGTTGGGTATGAATAAATCAGTGACAAAGTTGAATAAAAAGTTTGTCCAAATTTGTTAAAAATGACAAATGTCATGGGTGAATATAGAAATTAGTTTTGAGATTAGGTGCAGTATTATCATGGGTAAAATCAAAGTTGGTATTAGAGAATGCAAGTGAATGGCTTTGAGGCAGAAGATAAATTAATAATTTGAAATAACTAAGTTAGTTTACTTGTAACATAGAGAAATGACAAGTATGTTTCTTTAAGTGCTTCAAACATATGTTATTGATTAAAAGATAGAAAAGTATATTGAAATGATGACAATAGGAATTGAATGTGTAATTGATGAACAGTTAGAAAAACAAATATCATGTAGACTAATTTGAACAAGTCTAGTAATTTAAAAAGTTTAAATATGAGAAAAATACTCTGAGGAAACAGCCAAATATTAATTGTAGTAGTGAATTTATTTATTTATTTATTTAATTTAATGATCTTAACTCCTGCCTTTTTCTAAATATCTGCACATTTGCTCTGTTTCATTTGCATAAAGAAGGAGATTATCCAGAGTTATTATCGTACAGTGGTTATTGTCTTACAGTGGTTATGAACAAAGTGGAAAAATAACTTATTACATATAAATGCATCATAGGGACTAAATCTAGCCACTTTTATAATATGTGCTTTATTTATAAAAATAACATTAGTTGATAAAACTGTTAAAGTGCTCATATCAACCTCTTTTTCAATGAATCAAACAGAGCGCAATAAAGGCACTTGTCCGAGCCAACAACAACACAAGTTTAACATTACAATGACTTGATAGCATTACTAAATTCTCTGGACATTACTCTGAATAAAACTTGGCTAAAACCTGATACATATATTGACAATTGATAAAATAATCAAGGTGCTATTCACAGCTGGTAATGAGCTCATTATTTTGCAATTATATTAATTTATTTCATTAAAATACCTCTTCAAGGGGGGCTCCTTGGCGTGGTGAAGAGGCTCTTGGTCTGAGGAATTAGACCTATCGGTCTTCTTCCTCAGACCGAACCTAATTACCCCCCAATCTCCCCTCCCCTATCCCATCCTCCCCTTTTTCCTTTCCTCCTCCTCCTCCCCACCCCTCCCTTTTGCCCTTCCTCTTTTTGTCCTTTGGGATTTCTCCCACAGGCGCGCTAGTTCCTAGGTAGGGGAAAGGATACCGGGGTCCATCCCATTCCGTTGAGGTTCTTAGCGGTGGCGTAGTTTGCCGTGGAATCTGGATCGCCTGGGGATGTCCCGATCCCTCTCCGGTATCCCGGAGTAGCTTTGGGTGTCTTTCGGGCGACGAGTGTATCTCTGGAAGCCACCTTTCGGATTCCGGGGGTGGTGGCCGAAGGAGGTATGCTTTGTGGCGGATATCCGGCCGCCCTCTCTTTTGTCCACCGAGGTAGCTCGGCAGATGTGAGGTTGCTATCCCGGATTGTTAGTTTACTAGCATGATGGGTAGGGTATGGCACGGGTTCCATGCTGCATCTGCGCTACTTGCGGTGCTGAGGTCCTCTTGGGCGCGGAGGGAGATTTCTGGCCCTTTCATTCCTCCTAGGAACTATCCCTCCCCGGTCCCCCCTTTTTTTATTCTTTTTTTTTTATTTTTATTTTCTTTTCTTTTTTCTTTTTTTTTTCTTAAAAACAAAAAGAAAGAAGTAACCTAACCATGGCAGCCCTAGTCCATGAACCTGGTACCCCCGGGCCCCTTCTTGATACCGCACCCCGTTCTGACACCGCCTTGTCTTTGGACCACTCTTCAGACATTCCTCATGCCTCTGTACCTATTGCCGGTGCTGTTTCCTCACCCGCTTCAGGTACTGAGGCCTCGACTGACTCCTTCGATTTATCGGACCTTCGCTCTCCTCTGACGATGCTTCCGGCCTCTCCCTCTACGGTGCAGCAATTTTCAAATTGCCGACCCGTTCCACGTCGGACCAACTCTGGTCCCACGCCTAAACGCCAACGACAATTACCTGCTGATGATACTTCTCCACCTTCTCGTTCTTCTCAGAAACGATCGACACGTCCTTCACTACCTTTCCACACTCAGTTTCAGACTGAACAATGGACTAAATTCTTCACTTTACGACCAACTTCCTCTACTGCCTATCTTTCTGACCATAGTATTGGCAAGGCACTCCTACGCCATGTTGGTAAAGATATTTCTTTTCATGCTCTTAAGAGCGGTACGCGCATCATTACCGTACAGAATGCTACCCAGGCTCATGAGCTCTCTCGTCTTTCCCATATCGATACTGTTCCTGTCACTCTTGAAAAACATCATTCCCTCAATTCTTGTAGTGGTACCGTCATTCTGCCCCATACCATAGTTCAACAAAATTTCCAGACATGTGGCACTGACATTCTTGAACAGCTGGAACTCCAAGATCTCCCAATCCTCAAGGTAGACACTTACGTTCTTCCTGCCCGTGAGCGGAGACGATACCCTAGCAATGTGGCTCGTTTAACTTTTGACAGCCGAGAACTCCCATCCTCAGTTTATATAGCAGGACATCGGTTACAAGTTCGAAAGGTGATCCCTACACCACAACAGTGTAGAAATTGCTGGCGATTTGGCCATCCAGCGAAATATTGCAGATCTATCGCCGAATGCCCAGTCTGTGGTGCCGATGACCATTCTAATAGGTCTTGCAATCGATCTCCCTCTTGCCTTAACTGTCATGAGGCTCACCCTTCGTACTCTCGCCGTTGTCAAGTCTATTTAAATGAGCGGGAAATCCGTTACCTCAAAGAGACAGAAGGTCTCCCTTATGCCATGGCAGTTTCTCATCTCCGCCTCCAAGGGAGACTCCCACGTGTTTCTTATTCCCGTGTTTCAAAACGTCCCCCCACTTCTGGTATCCCATCTTCTACACCCACCTCTGTGGTTACCTCTCCCATAATCACTCCTGTATCTAATCCTTTTGCTGTCCTCGGCTCAGACGTCCCTACTTCAACGCCTCAGTCTAATCTCGCTTCTTCGAGTTCTCTCTCACAAGCCTCAGTATCGACGAGACCTCGTACGACACCTCCTCCCAATCGTCCCTCTACTTCTCAAAAGTCAAAAAAAGGTCCGTTAACACCTCCTACCCATCTTCCACCTCCTCATTTTACCCTCCCTGTCTCTGTCCCTGGTTCTTCCCCTCTCACTGGCTCAGTTACAAGTGTAGAGGTTCACCCTCCTCCTTGTACTGTACCTCCCTCCCAAGTTTCTTCCTCTTCTGCCACCTCCCAGGTTCCTGCCTCTTCTGTCCCCTGCCACGCTTCTCCAGTTCCCTCCACCCTTTCACCCTCCCCTACCTTGGTACAGTCCAATACAGTTCCAATCTTTACTCATCCTCCCCCTACCATTCCCAATATTGTCTCCCATACGACATCTCTGAATTCCGAAACACTTGAAGCAATCTCTGAATATATTGCAGAGACCAAACCATCAATGGACACTGATCTACCTTCCGCTCTTTCTCTCTCCTCTGCTCCATCTGCGCAACTCCTTTCTTCACAGCGCACCGTTCCTTCGCTGCTTGAACGTTTTCCACTGCCTCCGCATGTGGACTTTTCTAACCCCTCTAGTCCGTAGGAACCCTTACCTGCGGATTTCAAGTATCTTTATCACTGCCAATCATGGCCTATTTACAGTGGAATATACGCGGCCTCAGGGGTAATCGGGGTGAGCTTCAGATGTTACTCTCCCAGTTTGCCCCTGTTGGTGTTTGCTTACAGGAACCAAAATTACACTCTGCTGTTATTTCTCACATCTCAGGCTATAATTTATTGTATTCTTCAGATCCTTTTCCTGATGGGACCTTTAATGAAAGTGCCCTTCTTCTACGCACTGATATTCCGTACCATCAGCTATTTGTTCATACTTCGCTGCATTACACAGCAGCCCGTATCCACTTACATAGGTGGTATACGCTCTGTTCTTTATATCTCTCTCCTCCTCGGGCATTATCTATTCCGGATTTTACCTTCCTTGTTTCGTCATTACCGCCACCGATTCTGTTACTTGGTGATTTTAATGCCCACCATTTCCTTTGGGGGGGTGTCTCACTGTGATTCCCGTGGAATTCAGTTAGAGGCTTTTCTTGCCACCCACCCCCTCCATGTTTTAAATACAGGTACTCACACCCATTTTGATCCTCGGACTCATACTCTCTCTTGCATCGATCTCTCAGTCTGCTCTTCCTCCGCCGCATTAGACTTCACTTGGTCTGTTCTCCCGGGCTTACATGACAGTGATCATTTCCCAATCATTCTTACTTCCCCTTCATATTCGCCACCTCTTCGCACCCCACGCTGGCAATTTAATCGGGCAAATTGGAACCTTTACTCACATGCCCATGCACTCTGCCCCAGGGCCAGACTCATGGAACTCTGTGTTCATCAAGAACTGCAAGAAGCCCCTATCACGAGCCTTGGAGCATGGACACGGGGGTCGTCCCACAGTTACTAAAAACAACAGACATAGCCCCACTCCACAAAGGGGGCAGTAAAGCAACAGCAAAGAACTACAGACCAATAGCACTAACATCCCATATCATAAAAATCTTTGAAAGGGTCCTAAGAAGCAAGATTACCACCCATCTAGAAACCCATCAGTTACACAACCCAGGGCAACATGGGTTTAGAACAGGTCGCTCCTGTCTGTCTCAACTATTGGACCACTACGACAAGGTCCTAAATGCACTAGAAGACAAAAAGAATGCAGATGTAATATATACAGACTTTGCAAAAGCCTTCGACAAGTGTGACCATGGCGTAATAGCGCACAAAATGCGTGCTAAAGGAATAACAGGAAAAGTCGGTCGATGGATCTATAATTTCCTCACTAACAGAACACAGAGAGTAGTCGTCAACAGAGTAAAGTCCGAGGCAGCTACGGTGAAAAGCTCTGTTCCACAAGGCACAGTACTCGCTCCCATCTTGTTCCTCATCCTTATATCCGACATAGACAAGGATGTCAGCCACAGCACCGTGTCTTCCTTTGCAGATGACACCCGAATCTGCATGACAGTGTCTTCCATTGCAGACACTGCAAAGCTCCAGGCGGACATCAACCAAATCTTTCAGTGGGCTGCAGAAAACAATATGAAGTTCAACGATGAGAAATTTCAATTACTCAGATATGGTAAACATGAGGAAATTAAATCTTCATCAGAGTACAAAACAAATTCTGGCCACAAAATAGAGCGAAACACCAACGTCAAAGACCTGGGAGTGATCATGTCGGAGGATCTCACCTTCAAGGACCATAACATTGTATCAATCGCATCTGCTAGAAAAATGACAGGATGAATAATGAGAACCTTCAAAACTAGGGAGGCCAAGCCCATGATGACACTCTTCAGGTCACTTGTTCTATCTAGGCTGGAATATTGCTGCACACTAACAGCACCTTTCAAGGCAGGTGAAATTGCCGACCTAGAAAATGTACAGAGAACTTTCACGGCGCGCATAACGGAGATAAAACACCTCAATTATTGGGAGCGCTTGAGGTTCCTAAACCTGTATTCCCTGGAACGCAGGAGGGAGAGATACATGATTATATACACCTGGAAAATCCTAGAGGGACTAGTACCGAACTTGCACACGAAAATCACTCACTACGAAAGCAAAAGACTTGGCAGACGATGCACCATCCCCCCAATGAAAAGCAGGGGTGTCACTAGCACGTTAAGAGACCATACAATAAGTGTCAGGGGCCCGAGACTGTTCAACTGCCTCCCAGCACACATAAGGGGGATTACCAACAGACCCCTGGCAGTCTTCAAGCTGGCACTGGACAAGCACCTAAAGTCAGTTCCGGATCAGCCGGGCTGTGGCTCGTACGTTGGTTTGCGTGCAGCCAGCAGCAACAGCCTGGTTGATCAGGCTCTGATCCACCAGGAGGCCTGGTCACAGACCGGGCTGCGGGGGCGTTGACCCCCGGAACTCTCTCCAGGTAAACTCCAGGTAAACACCTAACTGTTTTTAAAGAGGTTCCTTCTTCGTCCTCCATCGATGAGCTTTTACACCTCTTCTCGTCCTCCGTTTTCACCGCAGCTTCTCATTCTATACCCCAAACTTCGGGCAGGCATTCTCAGAAATGCGTGCCTTGGTGGTCTCCTGCTTGTGCTCGTGCAGTACGTTTGAAACGCGCTGCATGGGGCAGGTATCGATACAATAGAACCACAGAGCGACTCCTTGATTTTAAACAGAAGTGTGCGATCGCTCGCCGTGTCATAAGAACATAAGAACATAAGAACGAAGGAACACTGCAGAAGGCCTACTGGCCCATGCGAGGCAGGTCCAAGTCCCTACCGGCTTAAGCCAATGCACCCAACCTAGTCAGGTCAGGTCACATTGACTCAAGGGAGGAACACGGCAACCGACCCGTTAGCACGAGCTATCAGGTCTAACTCACACCCACCCACATCTACTCATGTATTTATCCAACCTATTTTTAAAGCTACACAACGTTCTGGCCTCTATAACGGTACTTGGGAGTTTGTTCCACTCATCCACAACTCTATTACCAAACCAGTACTTTCCTATATCCCTCCTGAATCTGAATTTTTCCAACTTAAAACCATTGCTGCGAGTCCTGTCTAGGCTAGATATTATCAGCACACTATTTACATCCCCTTTATTTATTCCTGTCTTCCACTTATAAACCTCAATCATATCCCCCCTAATTCTACGTCTTTCTAGAGAGTGCAGTTTCAGGGCCCTTAGTCTATCCTCATAGGGAAGGTTTCTGATACATGGGATCATCTTTGTCATCCTCCTTTGTACATTTTCCAGAGAATTTATATCCATTCTGTAATACGGTGACCAAAACTGTGCAGCATAATCTAAATGAGGCCTAACCAAGGATGTATAGAGTTGAAGAACAACCTGAGGACTCCTATTATTTATGCTTCTTGATATGAAGCCAAGGATTCTATTAGCTTTATTGCGAACACTTATGCACTGTTGTCTTGGTTTCAGATTACTGCTAACCAGAACTCCTAAATCTTTTTCGCAATCCGTAATATTAAGATCTACATTATTTAGTTTATATGTGGCATGGTTATTGTCCTGTCCAACATTTAGAACTTTGCATTTGTCTATATTAAACTGCATCTGCCACTTCTCCGACCACTGCATCAGTCTATTCAAATCTTCCTGGAGTGCTCGAATGTCCTCGTCAGAATGAATTCGACGGCCTATTTTGGTGTCATCGGCAAACTTGCCGATGTCGCTCTTTATGCCCTCATCTATGTCGTTTATGTAGATTGTGAACAGCAGGGGGCCCAACACTGACCCCTGTGGAACACCGCTCGTGACGCTTCCCCACTCTGATTTCTCCCCATTTATGCAAACTCTCTGCTGCCTATTTGTCAACCATGCCTCTATCCAGGAAAAAATTTCTCCTCCTATTCCATGTGCTTTAATTTTCCTCAATAGTCTCTGATGTGGGACCCTGTCAAAAGCCTTACTGAAGTCCATATACACAATATCATATTCGTTACCATGATCTACCTCCTCAAATACCTTAGTGAAAAAAGTTAATAAATTCGTAAGGCAGGAACGTCCCTTTGTAAAACCATGCTGAGATTCGTTGATTAATTTATGCTTTTCAAGGTGGCTACGAACTGCCTCGGCAATTATTGATTCCATAAATTTTCCCACTATGGAGGTTAGGCTTATTGGTCTATAGTTCGAAGCTAAGGACCTGTCACCTGTTTTGAAAATAGGTATCACATTTGCCATTTTCCACTTATCTGGCACCATGCCAGTTTGTAGTGATATGTTGAAAAGATTAGCCAAAGGTGTGCTAAGCTCCTCTTTACATTCCTTTAGAACCCTTGCATACAGTTCATCAGGGCCTGGGGATTTGTTAGGTTTTAATTTATCTATTTGCCTAAGGACCATGTCACTTGTGACCCTAATAGTGCACAGTTTATTATCGTCCTGTTCTACATAATTTATCATTACTGGAATATCACTGGTATCCTCCTGTGTAAAAACTGAGAGGAAGTATGTGTTAAAAATTCTACACATTTCCTTATCACTGTCAGTGAGCTGACCCGAGGAACTTTTGAGTGGGCCTATCTTGTCCCTGATCTTACTTCTGTATACCTGAAAGAATCCTTTTGGGTTAGTCTTCGATTCTCTTGCAACTTTAACCTCATAATCTCTTTTTGCTTTTCTAATTCCCTTTTTTATTTCTCTCTTTAACTGAATATATCGATTTCTTAATTGCCCCTCTCCTCTTTTGATTTGCCTATATATGCCTCTCTTTTGACCAATCAGATATTTTAATCTATTGTTCATCCATTTAGGATCATTTTTGTTTGATCTGATTTCCCTATTTGGAACATAATTTGACTGAGCAGCTAGAACTATGCCCTGGAAAGCATCATATCGGCAACCATCACCACCTACCTGACCCCTAGTCAGGTCATTCCAGTTCAGCCCACCTAAGTAATTTTTCAGTCCTATGAAATCAGCCAAGCGAAAGTCAGGGACGGAGACTTGATTGCCATTATTAGGGGAATTCCATGATATGTTAAAACTGAGTGATTTGTGATCACTCTCCCCAAGCTCATCATTAACCTCAAGATTATTAATTAGTGTTTCCCTACTGGCAAGAACCAAGTCAAGGAGGTTATTTCCCCTAGTTGGCTCTGTCACAAACTGTTTTAAAAAACAATCCTGGATCGTATCAAGAAAGTCACCCGACTCTAAATTTCCTGTCAAATTGCTCCAGTCAATCTGTCTATAGTTGAAATCTCCCATTAGCACAACATTTTCGTATGTAGATGCCTTACGAATTTCGTCCCATAGAAGTTTACTGCACTCCCTATCAAGATTTGGGGCCCTGTAAATCACACCCAAAATTAGTTTTTCTCGGCCCTCGAGAAGCTGTAACCAAACAGATTCAGTGGCTGACGCTTCTAATTTAATATCTTGTCTAACACAACAATTTAAATTGTCTCTGACATACATCGCTACTCCACCACCTTTCCTGTTGACCCTGTCAGTGTGGAATAATTTATAGCCTTGTATGTGACATTCAGATGGCATCTCTCTATCTTTCAGATTGAGCCAGGTCTCTGTTATAGCAATAATATCTATGTTTCCTGCACTTGCAATTAATCTTAGCTCATCTATCTTATTTCTAACACTCCTGCTATTAGTATAGTAAACCTTAAGGGAGCTAGTCCCTTGCTGCCCTCTGCTGTCCCCCTTTGTTTTCTGACCTGTTCTATTGTCTTTATTTATAACTTCATGCTGAATGCCTTTTATACATTTACTGTTTCCAACCCTAGTGTTGCAACCTGCTTGTTTCCCACACACACCCATACCTCTATCTTCCATCAGTTTAAAATCATAGGCATTTCACCAATGGCCTTCTCAATCGAGTCTGCAAGTGCTACCACCCCTGCCCCAGAGAGATGAACCCCATCCCTTGCATACATATCATGTTTGCCATAAAAGTTGTTCCAGTTGTCAATGAATGGGATTGCAAGTTCCTTGCAGTATCTGTCTAGCCAGCAATTTACACCAATTGCCCTAGACAACCATTCATTTCCTACTCCCCTTCTAGGCAAGATGCTACATATGATTGGGATCCCTCCCTTAGACTTAATGAAATCTATAGCTGACCTGTACTTATCTAGCAGCTCTTCTCTCCTACCCTTCCCAATATCATTTCCACCAGCACTGAGACAGATAATGGGCTTGTTCCCATTACCTGACATGATATTATCCAGTCTGTTGACAATGTCCCCAACACCAGCTCCAGGGAAGCACACTCTATCTCTCATCTTCTTATTCCTATTACAAAAAGCACGGTCAACATATCTTACCTGAGAGTCACCAACCACAAGAATGCGCTTACCTTCATTAGCAGGGGCAGTAGTACCCTTACCTTCACTGGCCACTGAAGTACATTCATCCTGGAGAACAGAGAAGCGATTTCCTACCTTCAGATCTTCACTCTTAACTTTCCTTACTCTGATGCGCCTCCCATTACTGTGAACAACTCGCCACTTGTAGCAGGTGCTGGGCTGCACCTCACTGCTGGTACCCGTTGCTACCTCCCCACCTACAGCCTCCTCACAGTGAGAGACAGACTGCACCTCACTGCTAGAAGCCTCATTCCCCACATCTCCAACCACCTCACACTCTCTCCCAGGCCCATTGAGGTGGACCTTCAGCCTCCTAATCTCCTCCTGGAGAAGCAAGACCTCCTCCTTCAACTCTCCAAACTCAGTTTTTAAAACACTGCAGAAGCAAGCCATGCTTTGTAACCGTCCACGCTAATCCCCAAAGCAGCTCAGGGTCTGTGACCTCACGTGACGACTGACCACTGATGCTAAATGCACTTGCTGGCGAGATTATGTCTCCACCATCACCTCTGCTTCCTCTGAGTGCAGTCTGGAAAAAAGTACGAAAACTGAGTGGTAAACATTCTCCTGACCCGGCTCCTGTTCTGCGGGTTGCTGGTGTTGATATAGCAAACCCACTAGATGTTGCCAATGAAATTGGCAATCATCTGGTCCGTATTTCTCAGGGACTCCATCTATGCCCCTCATTTCTTTCCTCAAAGTCTGCCAGAGAGTTAGCACCCTTGGACTTTTCTTCTCTCAGAGAAGAACAGTATACATGTAATGTGCCTTTTACACTTCAAGAACTGGAGGCAACACTCTCAGCTTGTCGATCATCGGCAGCTGGGCCCGACGACATTCATATTCGTATGCTACAACATTTACATCAGTCAGCCCTTGCAGTCCTATTACGCCTTTACAATCTTATTTGGTCACAAGTTCTTCCACAGCTGTGGAAATCCACCATTGTTCTCCCTTTCCGTAAACCAGGCACTACGGGACATGAAACCTCCCACTATCGTCCCATTGCTCTTACCAGTGCAGTTTGCAAAGTAATGGAACGCCTAGTAAATAGACGTTTAGTGTGGTATTTAGAGACACACAACAGTCTCTCCACTCGTCAGTATGGCTTTCGTAAGGGACGTTCTACCATAGACCCCTTACTACACTTGGATACATATGTTCGTAATGCCTTTGCGAATAACCACTCAGTTATTGCCATATTTTTTGACCGTGAGAAGGCATATGACACAACTTGGAGGTATAATATTTTAGCCCAAGCCCACTCCTTAGGCCTTCGAGGCAATCTACCATCCTTCCTTAAGAACTTTTTAACTGACAGGCATTTCCGTGTTCGGGTTAATAATGTGCTCTCCCCGGACTTTATCCAAGCTGAAGGTGTCCCCTAGGGATGTGTTCTGAGCACAACACTTTTTCTCCTTGCTATTAATGATTTGGCCTCTTGTCTTCCATCAAATATTTGGTCATCACTCTATGTTGATGACTTCGCTATTGCCTGTGCAGGCGCTGACTGTCACCTCATTACAGTTTCTCTCCAACATGCAGTCGACCGTGTTTCCAATTGGGCCACCACACATGGGTTTAAATTTTCTAGCACTAAAACCCACCAAATCACTTTCACTAGACGCTCTGTCATCTCCGATCATCCTTTGTACCTCTTTGGCTCCCGTATCCCTGAACGTGATACAGTCAAGTTTCTGGGCCTCCTCTTTGATCGTAGATTATCCTGGAAACCTCACATTACCTCTCTGAAGGCAACTTGTCACAGCCGGCTGAACCTTCTTAAAACCCTTGCTCATCATCTTTCATGGGGAGCTGATCGTCGAACCCTCCTTCGCCTACATTCCACCCTTATTTTATCGAAACTTGATTATGGTGACCAGATCTATTCAGCGGCATCTCCTGCTACTCTCTCTAGCCTTAACCCCATTCATCACCAAGGATTACGTTTATGCCTTGGTCCTTTTCGCTCTTCCCCTGTCGAGAGCCTCTATGCAGAAGCGAACGTTCCATCCTTATCCGAGCTGCCCATTGCCTGCGCTACTATGTACGCTCTCATGATCTCCGCAATCCTTCCATTTATAGAATGGTCAGTGATATTAGTAGACATTCTTTATTTGTTCGCCGCCCCTGTTTACTCCGTCCCTTCTCTCTTCGCCTTCATTCGCTCTTGTCTTCTCTTCTATGCCTGTGTCATCATTTGTGGTTGTCTCAGACTCCCTTAGTGCTTTGGCTACGCCGCATCTTTACCAAGCATAAAGATATTGTTTTTTGTTGGGTCCCTGGTCATGTTGACGTACAGGGCAATTAACAGGCAGACACTGCTGCGCGGTCAGCAGTACATGACCTACCAGTTTCTTATAGAGGTATTCCATTTACGGACTATTTTGCTGCAATATCTTCCCACCTTCACACCCGTTGGCAACAACGTTGGTCTACTATGCTCGGCAACAAACTTCAATCTATTAAACCGAGTATAGGTTACTGGCCGTCTTCTTATCACCAGTGTCGAGGTTGGGAGACTGCTCTCTCCCGTCTTTGCAATACTCGTCTTACTCATGGATATCTCATGGAGAGGCGTCTTGCTCCTCTCTGAGAATTGCGAAGCTCCATTATCAGTCAGCCACATTCTGTTGGACTGCCCACTTTATCAACGAGCACGCAGAATTTACCTCTGTCGTCGTCTTCGCTCCGCTGCTCTCTCTTTACCTTCCCTTCTCACTGATGGACCCACCTTTCATCCGGACTCTCTCATTGACTTTTTGACAACAACTGACTTGCTTCACAAATTCTGATACCTTCAGCCCTTTCTACTTCAATCTCTTGCTACCCTCTACCCCCGTACTATCCCCTGCCCCGCTGTTTTCTGTAACCTGCTGATCATCCCCCCTCCCTTCTGCCGTCCAATTCCCTTGCTTCCTTCCCTATCCTGCAGCGCTGTATAGCCCTTGTGGCTTAGCGCTTCTTTTTGATTATAATAATAATAATTTCATTAAAATAAATTTGAGCAAAAAAAGTGGTAGTCTCTTTTATTTAGCTTTACAGAGCTACCCTAGCTCATATTTTTTACCTGTTAAAATAATTCAGGTGTTATCTTTGATTTAAATCTAAGACAAAGTAAATATTCTAACTATAGATTCACTAACAAGCATTGATCCTGATATCAATCAAACCTTACACTAAAACTAAAACAAGTCTTTGCCATTACTTTCGTGAAGTCAGGTAATTTACAAGTTTCTAAAAGCGATGTCCCTGGTCATGTTGACGTACAGGGCAATGAACAGGCAGACACTGCTGCGCGGTCAGCAGTACATGACCTACCAGTTTCATGTAGAGGTATTCCATTTATGGACTATTTTGGTGCAATATCTTCCCAACTTCACACCCGTTGGCAACAACATTGGTCTACTATGCTCAGCAACAAACTTCAATCTATTAAACTGAGTATAGGTTACTGGCTGTCTTCTTATCACCAGTGTCGAGGTTGGGAGACTACTCTCTCCCGTCTTCGCATTGGCCATACTCGTCTTACTCATGGAGAGGAGCCAAGTTTCATTATAAGTCAGCCACATTCTGTTGGACTGCCCACTTTATCAACGAGCACGCAGAATTTACCTCCGTCATCGTCTTCGCTCTGCTGCTCTCTCTTTACCTTCCCTTCTCGCTGATGGACCCACCTTTCATCCAGACTCTCTCATTGACTTTTTGACAACAACTGACTTACTTCACAAATTCTGATACCTTCAGCCCTTTCTACTTCAATCTCTTGCTACCCTCTGCCCCGCTGTTTTCTGTAACCTACTGATCATCCCTCCTCCCTTCTGCCATCTAATACCCTCGCTTCCTTCCCTACCCTGCAGCGCTGTATAGCCCTTGAGGCTTAGCGCTTCTTTTTTATTATAATAATAATAATCTAAAAGTGATGAATGGTGAGATTAGTGAATTGTAATTACATGTATTTGTTGATATTTTATTAATAATAGCTTGTGGTTATTTTAACGCAGTACCAATGAAGCTAAATGATTGGAGAGTTATTTTGTGCCCCTATTGTTACGGTAAGGAATAATAAACATGTACCAGTCAAACATTAGCCATTTTAGTGACAACCTATGATGCACGCATGAACAAAGATCACTCTGAGGTGACTTCAATGTAAATCTCGACCCACATGTTACTCGATTCACAAACAATAACTGCATGTTGCTACGAACAGTATGAAAACCTACAAGAGTTTGTTAGAGAGACACGTGTGTGTTTCCCTACTTAGACCATGTGGACCAACACAATAATCACAGATGCTGCCTTCCTCATAACAAACCTTGGCAAATTAGCCCTAGACTTGACAGTGAGGCAGCTACTAACATTGACTGGCACACTGAGCTAGAATGTATTAATAATTTTCTAAAAAAAGGCCCAATAAAACAAGCACTGCCCTAAAAAAAAAAAAACTAGAGACGACTGCAAACAGACTGAACAGTCCCTGGCTAACCACCAATATGAAAAACAGTACAGAATGGGCCACATAACCAGAGACCAAACAAAACGTTATGCACAATCCCTAACCAGCCTAATAAGAAGGGCTAAAAAATTGTATTATGAGAACAGATTATCCAACTTACGAGGTAACATAAAAAGACCTGCAAAACCCTATGAGAAATACTAGGAACAAAAAAAAGATAAAACAAAATAGCGAAATTGAATTAACAAAACAGCAAACACTCAATGATTTCTTCTGCACTATAGGAAAAAAAAAATGTATAGGAGCCTTTGAACCAAGTGAGAGAGTAATTGTGGTTGGGGACCTGAATGCTAAAGTAGGAGAAACTTTTAGAGAGGGTGTGGTAGGTAAGTTTGGGGTGCCAGGTGTAAATGATAATGGGAGCCCTTTGATTGAACTTTGTATAGAAAGGGGTTTAGTTATAGGTAATACATATTTTAAGAAAAAGAGGATAAATAAGTATACAAGATATGATGTAGGGCGAAATGACAGTAGTTTGTTGGATTATGTATTGGTAGATAAAAGACTGTTGAGTAGACTTAAGGATGTACATGTTTATAGAGGGGCCACAGATATATCAGATCACTTTCTAGTTGTAGCTACACTGAGAGTAAAAGGTAGATGGGATACAAGGAGAATAGAAGTATCAGGGAAGAGAGAGGTGAAGGTTTATAAACTAAAAGAGGAGGAAGTTAGGGTAAGATATAAACAGCTATTGGAGGATAGATGGGCTAATGAGAGCATAGACAATGGGGTCGAAGAGGTATGGGGTAGGTTTAAAAATGTAGTGTTAGAGTGTTCAGCAGAAGTTTGTGGTTACAGGAAAGTGGGTGCGGGAGGGAAGAGGAGCGATTGGTGGAATGATGATGTAAAGAGAGAAGTAAGGGAGAAAAAGTTAGCATATGAGAAGTTTTTACAAAGTAGAAGTGATGCAAGGAGGGAAGAGTATATGGAGAAAAAGAGAGTGGTGAAGCAATGTAAAAAGAGAGCAAATGAGAGAGTGGGTGAGATGTTATCAACAAATTTTGTTGAAAATAAGAAAAAGTTTTGGAGTGAGATTAACAAGTTAAGAAAGCCTAGAGAACAAATGGATTTGTCAGTTAAAAATAGGAGAGGAGAGTTATTAAATGGAGAGTTAGGGGTATTGGGAAGATGGAGGGAATATTTTGAGGAATTGTTAAATGTTGATGAAGATAGGGAAGCTGTGATTTCGTGTATAGGACAAGGAGGAATAACATCTTGTAGGAGTGAGGAAGAGCCAGTTGTGAGTGTGGGGGAAGTTCGTGAGGCAGTAGGTAAAATGAAAGGGGGTAAGGCAGCCGGGATTGATGGGATAAAGATAGAAATGTTAAAAGCAGGTGGGGATATAGTTTTGGAGTGGTTGGTGCAATTATTTAATAAATGTATGGAACAGGGTAAGGTACCTAGGGATTGGCAGAGAGCATGCATAGTTCCTTTGTATAAAGGCAAAGGGGATAAAAGAGAGTGCAAAAATTATAGGGGGATAAGTCTGCTGAGTATACCTGGTAAAGTGTATGGTAGAGTTATTATTGAAAGAATTAAGAGTAAGACAGAGAATAGGATAGCAGATGAACAAGGAGGCTTTAGGAAAGGTAGGGGGTGTGTGGACCAGGTGTTTACAGTGAAACATATAAGTGAACAGTATTTAGATAAGGCTAAAGAGGTCTTTGTGGCATTTATGGATTTGGAAAAGGCGTATGACAGGGTGGATAGGGGGGCAATGTGGCAGATGTTGCAAGTGTATGGTGTAGGAGGTAGGTTACTGAAAGCAGTGAAGAGTTTTTACGAGGATAGTGAGGCTCAAGTTAGAGTATGTAGGAAAGAGGGAAATTTTTTCCCAGTAAAAGTAGGCCTTAGACAAGGATGTGTGATGTCACCGTGGTTGTTTAACATATTTATAGATGGGGTTGTAAGAGAAGTAAATGCGAGGGTCTTGGCAAGAGGCGTGGAGTTAAAAGATAAAGAATCACACAAAGTGGGAGTTGTCACAGTTGCTCTTTGCTGATGACACTGTGCTCTTGGGAGATTCTGAAGAGAAGTTGCAGAGATTGGTGGATGAATTTGGTAGGGTGTGCAAAAGAAGAAAATTAAAGGCGAATACAGGAAAGAGTAAGGTTATGAGGATAACAAAAAGATTAGGTGATGAAAGATTGAATCAGATTGGAGGGAGAGAGTATGGAGGAGGTGAATGTATTCAGATATTTGGGAGTGGATGTGTCAGCGGATGGGTCTATGAAAGATGAGGTGAATCACAGAATTGATGAGGGGAAAAGAGTGAGTGGCGCACTTAGGAGTCTGTGGAGACAAAGAACTTTGTCCTTGGAGGCAAAGAGGGGAATGTATGAGAGTATAGTTTTACCAACGCTCTTATATGGGTGTGAAGCATGGGTGATGAATGTTGCAGCGAGGAGAAGGCTGGAGGCAGTGGAGATGTCATGTCTGAGGGCAATGTGTGGTATGAATATAATGCAGAGAATTCGTAGTTAGGAGGAGGTGCGGGATTACCAAAACTGTTGTCCAGAGGGCTGAGGAAGGGTTGTTGTGGTGGTTCGGACATGTAGAGAGAATGGAGCGAAACAGAATGACTTCAAGAGTGTATCAGTCTGTAGTGGAAGGAAGGCGGGGTAGGGGTCGGCCTAGGAAAGGTTGGAGAGAGGGGGTAAAGGAGGTTTTGTGTGCGAGGGGCTTGGACTTCCAACAGGCATGCATGAGCGTGTTTGATAGGAGTGAATGGAGACAAATGGTTTTTAATACTTGACGTGCTGTTGGAGTGCGAGCAAAGTAACATTTATGAAGGGGTTCAGGGAAACCGGCAGGCCGGACTTGAGTCCTGGAGATGGGAAGTACAGTGCCTGCACTCTGAAGGAGGGGTGTTAATGTTGCAGTTTAAAAACTGTAGTGTAAAGCATCCTTCTGGCAAGACAGTGATGGAGTGAATGATGGTGAAAGTTTTTCTTTTTCGGGCCACCCTGCCTTGGTGGGAATCGGCCAGTGTGATAATAAAATAATAAATAATATAGGAAAAAACCTTGCCAATAAAATCCCAAGCTCAGATACCCCACCCAATGGCAACTACCCCAACACACTGTTCCTAGCTCTGACTAACCAAACTTAAAAAAAAAAAAAAACTTACAACCCTTCTTAACAAATCACTCAACTCCTCTACCCTTGTCAAAATACAAAGGAAACCAAACACGCTTGAATAACTATTGACACGATTGCAAAGCATACGAGGGGCGGGGATAAAACCTGCCATCAGAGGGTCTCAAAAGTCCACTTTTGAGACCCTCTGATGGCAGGTTTTATCCCCGCCCCTCGTATACTTTCAAGAGTCCATTCCATCCCCTCTACTTCAACCCCCCCCCTTTTCACAACGCTAATAATACCCCACTGAAAAAATCTGCTCCCACCGACTTGCATATTGCCGCTAACACCCTCTTGCACACTTCCCAATCTCTTTCATCGCCCATGATACAAAAACAAAATCCCCAATTATATACGTGATATCCCTCCGGAGCACTGTCCTCATCCCCGCACACCCAACACGCGCCCTCAACCCTCTTTCCCAAAGTGCAGTATACCATGTCAAAAACGCAACAATGCCTCTCGCACGCGCATCAACCCTAACTTCTCCCATATATCGTCCCATGCATACTGAGGGGGAAATACCCTCAGCCTTCGCCCCTACACAACGCTCTAAAACACCCACCCAGACTTGATTATGATCCCAGACTTGCAGCAATGCCCACAACACGTCTTCACACACCCTCCCCAACACATTCGCACCCTCTCTTGACCGGTAGGGTAACCACACTCCTACTCGACCATCCACACCCACAACCCCAAACAAAATGCAAAACCCTCCTTAACAGCCTCGTAACATCCGGACCTGCTAACCGATATATTGCTGCCACCTCCCACATTATACTATATAACAACACATTGACAACAATCACACACACATTGCTCTCAACCCATCCAATCGCCCCACCACTCGATCCACAATTAACCATCCTCGCCTCTATCTCACTTCAAATAACCTCACACACTTTTATCCTAACCACCACATTCCATCCCCAACTCTGTCCCCACCCAATCCCACTAATTTTCATTTCCCTACATGACTCTTAAACCAGTTCATTATCAATAACATCCTCTACCTCACCTAAACTCCTCCATGTATTTCCTGCTCTCTACTCCAAAGTACAAACACACTCCCACTGCTCTATACTATCAATCTGTTAAACAGCCAAATAACAATTCACACAACCCTGCCTAATACCCATCGATACACACACCCCAACTTCCGTTACCTCTACACGCACTCCCTCACACTTTTATACTGTGCCCAATGCACCACCTCTTCCACAAAACCCTGCCTCCTTCATATGTACCACAACACCTCACGTTCTAACAAGTCACGCACCGTGTGTCGTCCCTCACCTTTTCGTAACACCACAACCGCAGTCCCCTCCAACCAGCCTAGCCCATCCTCCCCTCCCTCCCTTCTCATCCTGTTCATCAGTTCCACAAACGACGACGACTTCAACACACTCCAATGGCTCACATAAAACTCGCATGGCAACCCATCCAAACCTGGTGCCTTACCTCGTGCCATCCCCGCTAAAGGGGGGCACTCATCCTATTTTCCACGTGCTCTCAAAAAAAATCGATAAATTATGCAAATTGAGTTATATATACAGAAAAATAGAAAAACTCTTTGGCAACACAATGGTACCAGAATCAATG
This sequence comes from Cherax quadricarinatus, assembly GCF_038502225.1. Classification (NCBI taxonomy): domain Eukaryota; kingdom Metazoa; phylum Arthropoda; class Malacostraca; order Decapoda; family Parastacidae; genus Cherax; species Cherax quadricarinatus. Next base: position 18,426,015 of record NC_091378.1, on the reverse strand, counting down.
TTCTACGACGTTTCTACAACAAATTATAGTCATTTATATCAGGTATGGTGACAGCGATATGGGTAGCACGTCTGTTCACAGACCATATATTTTTTTTCCTTCTTTTTTTATACATTTCTCTTTCTAATATAATAAATGACTATTTGGCATCATATAACAGTAGTCGGAGCTTATCCGTACAGTGCCAGCCAATCAGGACCCATCTGGGAACCCTCAGCCATATTCCCGCTCCAGAGAGCCATGAGAAAACACTTCATTATTACACTTATATATCATCTCTACGGCTTGTTTATCTATCACAATTGATCTAATATGATATGTTTGACTGAATAAAATAGGCCATAACATGGCATGAGATTATCAGAATATTTCGATATAAATGAGTTACTCCTCTCCATGTCGTCTTTCAGTAAGACAAAACGGTCTTTTCAAGAGGATAACTGCACTAGAACATCAGTTTACTAAGAAATACACCCAAACAAATGCCATTTTCGCAATTTTTTTTTTGTTTTTATTGAGACGGTGGGCCGGCCGATGTTCCAGGCCAATATCTCGCAACTAACTTATTCACCTAATCTACCTCTTTCTTCCTTTATTACTTAATTAAATCAAATAATATTCACAAAAATTGTAGAATAATGATTTCTTTAATTTCCTTCGGGCAACTTTTGCAAATATTCCACATACTTTGTGAGTTATGTGGGAGGAAAGGACACATTATTTGCAACATTCCTACAACTAATAAACTTTATTTTTTTGTGAAATAAAGAGAGAGGGTCAAGACGTGTCACAGTGTGCTCCACAAACTTTCTAAATATTACTTAAATACGAAGGTTGGTCAGGATAAAAACTGTTCAGTGACAAAGTACTACCTACAACATATAAGTACAAGTAAGCCAACTCCTCCACTCAAGTGAATATAAGTAATATCAGTCATATTTAAGTGTGGTATGGTCAAGATATGGTGTGAGTGAGGGGACACCGGCAGGCCTTACGAGTCACGTCACTATTGCCTTCACAGTCAGCATCTAATATTATATATGTTTTGTGCTATGTACTAGCATCTGGTGCTTTATAACAACGTGACTGGTACAATGCAACATAGTGATTTGTTTAACATCTTCCTTTAGTGAAAAAGTCGATAGCATAAGCAGTGTTTATTAAGTGATAGTGACAAGGCAACAACAACACTTCCAGCTTGGCGGCCCACTGCCTGCCCTCACTACCCACCCCGCTATAAACACCCCCACCCAAAATACCACCCACGATACCACCACCCACCCTCTCTCTCCTGTCAACTTCATTGCAAACCCACTAGCCTCCTCTGGGATGACTTCACATCGCAAAATAGCAAGAATATCTATGCTATCTGGCTATTGTCCCAGTAGTTACTGCAGTGTTTGTGGGTATACCACAAGGGACAAAATTTTTCTTAGATCTAAGGAACCTACTTGTTCCAACTACTGCCACACAGATTGCATTCCACAACAAGAATTTTGTTGCAGTCAGGTTGAAAATTTCAGAAAATTGAGGGATATCCATAATCATGTGGTATATGTGGATACAAGCCTGGAGCTAAAGGAGGAAGGTTCACAAGTCCTACCTCAGGCAAGGACTTCTGTCCAAATATCAAGACTGCCCTCTTGGGCTCTCTTGTAAAGTTGCAGTTAAGATAATCCATCACAGGGAAGCACTTCATGAGCTCCTCAAATCATTAGATAACCTCCAAGTTATTGTACAAGGTCAGTGCAAGCCTACAACAAGTGACGTAAGCTGCTCAGCTGATGGTGACACTATTGACAAAGACTCAAATTCCCACACTGAGCTTAACTCAGGGGTAAATAACTGGTGGAATTCTGTCATCGCTAAAGTCCCACAGACTGACAGAGTTCAAAACAATACCTTTGAGAATTCTAACACAATTTCTCTGACCACCACAATGGGAACAAATCCTCTTCCCAGCAACGAAGGAAGCCTTGGATCTGTTAATTCTCCTACACCTGACATCTCTGCTTCAGCCACTGCCAGTCCACTTGACACTGCACATTCCATCTCTGATCCTACACCTGTCACCACACCTGCCGACACTATTCCACAATCTGGCAGCAGTGCTTCATCAGCAAATTCTGAGTCATGAGTTTCTCCACCAGAGATTGCTGCAGTTAATAACCAGGGAACTGTCACTTCACCTCATCACCTACTGCGCCAAAGTACGAACAGCAGGGACACATTTGTCACAACTGGTAGAGGACGAGACAGAGGACGTCAAGGAGCAAGACATCTACAGTCCCCTCACCCTCCACTAATACAGTTCCAGTGGCAGAACCTGAGGACAAATCTGCAAAACACACGAGGTGCAACAAATCATAGTCCACCCTCCCAGGCACCTAGGCTGTGCTCTCACTGTCACCAGAAGGGGCACACTGCCAACAACTGCCTGCGAGATACCAGGTGCAATTACTGCTACAACAAAGGACATCAGGAGGACCAGTGTAGGAAGAAAAAAAAAACTTGACATATAGGACCACCTGTTCTCAGAACCAGCAGCATCTCTGAATTAGTCAACACTCTCACACGTCACCCACTCAGCTACTCCTATCCCAGCCAAGCAGGTGGTATTGTGCCTTATACAAGACCACAGACCTACATCCCTGCAGCTGCCTCAGTACCCTACCTCTCTCAAGGGCAGGCACCTTACATGCCCTACACACCCACCACCTCAAGCTGACCGCATCATCATGAGGAGCCAGTCTATCAGCACCCTGTCAGCCAACATTAGAGGTTTCATTACTAATGTTGGAGAGCTCACACATAGTTTTGTCAACACTCGACGTCCCGACATGATTGATAGCTGTTGTTGAAACATTTTTGGATGACAGGACTCCAGAAAATTTTGCAAGAATTGTTGGCTACACCTCATGGATGAGAAGAGACAGGCAAGGGCAAGGAGGAGGAGGAGGTGTTGCTGTGTGCTTCTCTAAAAGTGTTCATGCCCAGCACATTGATGTTGCCATCCCTACTCATCTTGAAATGATGTTCTTCAAGCTCTGCATTAACACTAGTACCTCTATACTAGCATGTGCAATGTACAGACCTCACTGGCAACATGAAGATCCCATCAACTTCCTAATGGAAAATATTGACTCCCTTCTGCTACAACACAACTGTCAACACATCATAATTGTTGGTGACCTCAACCAGCACCTTATACAGAGGGACTTTGATGACCTTCTTGCAGTGTTTGACATGAGAAACTTTGTTCATTTCCCTACTCACATTTCTGGCTCCTCCCTTGACCCAGTAGTGAGTGATCTCGCAGAAGGCATAGTCACTTGTCAACCCCTCGGCTATGTTGGATCGTCTGACCACAAGGCTATTTTTACGACACTTAAGATCCCAACAGAATGAGGTGAGGAGTCCACACGCACAACCTGGCTATGGGAAAGACGTAATTGGCCAGCCCTTCGCTCTGAGCTCGCCACCACCGATTGGAATGCTCTTCTCCACGGGAATGTTGACAACCAAGTGAAAGCCTTCACTGGACACATCCTTAATCTACAACAACAACACATTCCTCACCAGCAATATGTGACCAAGCCTACAGATCAGCCTTGGTTTGGCTTTCGTTGTACAGAGACTGCTACTGCTAAGTACAAAGCATGGCAAAGCTATAAGAGACATCCTACCACCTATAACAGGAACTTGCACAGACAAGCCTGTAGGTATATGGGTGACGTTCAAAAGTGGGCCATTGCTAAATGGGAGGTGGACACTAAAAGAAAGCTAGCATCAGGTAGGGTAGGCTCCAAAACCTGGTGGTCCCTGGTCAAGGACAGACAAGGTTATCTGCCTGATCAACTCATTCCACCTCTAAATCGACAGGATGGGACCACCTTTACTAGTAGTCAAGAGAAGGCGGACCTCTTTGCTGAACACTTTGCTACCAAAATGCAAGTTCCTGATCCAGCAAGGGACCCTCGTTGGCTAGCTGCAAGAACTGTGTCAAAACTGTCAGTGGTGACAATAAGGCAGGAGGTGCATTTCCTTCTTAAATTGCTCGACCAAGAAAAGGCTGCGGGCCCAGACAAGTTGAGCCCAAGATTGCTGACAAGATATGCAGACCAGCTAGCAGCACCTCTAACTTGTATCTTTCAGCACTGCCTAGTACATTGTAAATGGCCCTCTCTATGGAAAGAGGCAAATGTAGTCCCTGTTCACAAAAAGAAGAGCAGAGCAGAAATCAGCAACTACAGACCAGTGTCACTCCTGTCAATCACTGGTAAGATCCTTGAGACAATAATCTCAACACAAATGACAGTTTTTTTTGACTATCACTCACTACTTTGTGATCGTCAATATGGCTTCAGGAAAGATTACTCTGCTGCTGATCTCTTGTTAAACCTCTCCGCTTCAGGAAAGATTACTCTGCTGCTGATCTCTTGTTAAACCTCTCCACTAAGTGGCACCAGTCACTGGATGAATCCAAAGTCAGCTGTCTGGTAGCACTGGACATTGCTGGCCTCTTAGCAAAACTTCAAGCACTGCGAATTGCAGGCTCTACGCTATGTCTCCTCAGTGATTACCTTCATGGTAGATCTCTAAGTGTAGTTCTCAATGGAACGGAATCAGCAAGACATCATATTGGGGCACGTGTTCCCAGAATCACATGCATATGCAGACGACTGTACACTGACATTCACTTATCCAAGAGAAGAAACGCCAGCTGCTCTAAGCTACATCAATCAACAGCTGAGAGCTATATCAGCTTGGGGAAATAGATGGCAAGTAACATTTGCACCTGAGAAAACGCAAATGATCGTCTCTAGGCACCATGATGGTAATGCTGGTGCACAAGTAAGGATGAATGGGAGGGTGTTGGCACCTGGAGAAGAAGTTGATATCAATGGGGTGAAATTTGACTCCAAACTAACCATGAAGAACCATGGTGTAAATCTTGCAAACAAGGCAGCCAGGAAGCTTACACCACTTCGCCGTATCTCGCATCTCCTTGACAGTAGGGGTTGCAAGATTCTGTACATGGCACAAGTACGCTCACACCTTGAATATGCTCCACTTTCTTGGTTTGCCTGCCCCCCCCCCTTCTCATCTGCAACTGCTTGACAGAGTAGAGAACAGAGTAAGACGTCTCATCTCTCGCCTGAACCCATTCTGGATAGATCTGTCATTTTAGCACAGCCTTCAACATAGGAGGGATGTGGGTGGCCTTACTGTTATGTACAAGGCCAATATTGTCAAAGTACCACACTTGGATCACTTCAAGGACAGCGTGAAACAAGCTTTTACGCCACCCTTTATATACAAAAAAGTGTCACAAGTGCTATCACCAATCATTGCAACACTCTTTAACAAATCCATTGAATCCTCCACCTTCCCTACAGTACTCAAAATAGCAAGGGTCACCCCGATCCACAAAGGAGGAGACCAAACAGAGTTGAATAACTATAGGCCAATATCCAACTTACACCCTCTCTCAAAAATCTTCGAAAAATTAATTCATAAACGAATCTACTCCTACCTTATCTCCCAAAACATACTCAACCCCTGCCAATTTGGATTCAGGCCTAATAAAAATACTAATGATGCTATTATACACATGCTAGAACATATATACACTGCAATAGAGAAAAAAGAAGTCCCACTGGGGATCTTCATTGACTTACGTAAAGCTTTTGATACAGTTGACCATGACTTGCTCCACGTAAAATTGTCACACTATGGTATAAGAGGGCACTCCCTCAACTACCTCAAGTCATACCTCAGCAACAGAAGCCAATATGTGTACGCAAATGGGGCAAACTCTTCTGCACAACCAATTACAGTTGGTGTCCCACAGGGAAGTGTCCTTGGCCCTCTTCTCTTTCTCCTATACATAAATGACCTACCAAATGCTTCTCAATTACTAAAACCCACACTATTTGCTGATGACACAACATACGTCTTCTCCCACCCGAGCCCAGTCACGCTAGCCAATACTGTAAATACCGAATTACAGAAAATATCTACCTGGATGAGTACTAACAAACTTACACTAAACATTGACAAAACCTACTTCATTCAGTTTGGTAACAGAGCTACAGATGTCCCTCTTAACATAATGATAAACGGATCACCTATCACAAAGCTAACAGAGGGAAAATTCTTAGGAATCCACCTTGATAATAGACTCAAATTTCATACACATATACAACAAATTTCTAAGAAAATTTCCAAGACTGTAGGCATACTATCGAAGATACGGTACTATGCTCCACAGTCAGCCCTCCTGGCCCTATATCACTCTCTTATTTACCCCTATCTCACCTATGGAATTTGTGCATGGGGCTCAACAACAAGTAACCATCTCAGACCACTAATTACCCAACAAAAGGCTGCAGTTAGAATGATAACAAATTCTCACTACAGGCAGCACACTCCACCAATATTCAATACACTCAACCTACTCACCATACAAAACATCCATACTTATTACTGCACCTATTACATACATAGAACACTCAACTCTGATATTAACCCTCCCCTCAAACATCTCCTTGCCAACCTCAACAGAACACATGACCATAACACAAGGCACAGATCACTCTTTGATATTCCTCGTGTCCATCTCACGCTATGCAAAAACTCAATGCACATAAAAGGCCCTAAAATCTGGAATTCATTACCTGTAAATATAAAAGAAACACTACCTGTTTATAAATTCAAGTCTCTTCTCAAAGATCACTTACTCACCCAAAACCAAATAAATACTGAATAACTGAACCTTATAAATTGTATATCTTAAATGTTTCTCACAATTATATCACATAAATGTTAAACCTAAAACCCAATCTAACTTTATTATTTTTTAAATACACTACCTAACAGAATACTCCATTCTACTGAATTTATAACAATGCATGCAACCATATGACCTGTCTTTGTAATAATCACTTGTGCTTTATAGTAATCAGTTTACATTAATGTTTTTCACTGATTTCATCATTGCTTAGTTAATCTTAAGTTAATTTTAAGCCAGCCCGTAATGCTATGCATAGTATAAGTGGCTTTGGCATGCTGCTCTTATCTGTATTTTTTTTTTGTACCTCTGTAAGTGTGCTCAAATTATAAATAAATAAAAAAAAAATAAATAAATAAAACAAGACGGGCAGAAAGCAGCAACTTCACTCTGGCTGTACCCTTCTCCAGAACATCACTCCATCTGAGATCATATATACCCAGGATGACTCGAGTATGGAACACATTCGTACAGCATAATGATGTCAACGAGATAAAGTCAGTTGATCAAATGAAAATGCTGGCCCACAGATGGCTCCAACTTCATCCTGTTCCCTACTTGTGTGTCTCATAACAATAAAAATGCTTTCAAATGAGCTGATGTAGGTAACAGCTCTTAGCTTGCCAATAAAGTTAGAAATCCTTAACCTGTAAATAGCTTGTCAATAAAGCTAGGGATCCTTAACCTTGTCAAACCCTGTGAAAAAAAAAAAAAAAAAAAAAAGTTATTTAGAGAAAAAGGTCCCTAACAAAATTCATATTAGCATTGTTCTCTCAGCACCAAGTGTCCAAACAACCTTACGTCGTCCCATATAGCAATAAATTGCCCCCAAGGGAATTTTCAATAAATCAGTCCTTTTTCAGTCTTTTCTCACATTGTTTGAGGTATATTTTGGATAAATATTTTGAAGAGTGAAAACACTTTGTCTTGTGCACCAAAACTGGAGCAAATCGGACGGTAAACAAAAATACTATAATTAATTGCCCTACTGCTTCCTAAAGCCCTCCACACCTCCCCTTCTTCAATATTCCCCCCCCCCCACAATGCCATGCCATCACTGCCACTTACCACACAAGATACATTCTCCCTCGAAAGCCCTCACATCCACCCCTCCACTCAGTAAATTTCTTCAAAACTACATAATCACTCATCACCTCCCTTCTTAACTTCTGTCCCGTCCTATATCCACACAAGTCTTCATCTACCACTAGCCTATCAATCTCCATACCCATACAGCACTGCCTCTCTCCCCGTAACACACGCACAGATGGGCCATTACCCCACACCGCCTATTCAAATCCACCCTGCACTTTCACCCCATCAAATCTGTCATTCCGCAAATCTCCAATCCACCCTTTTAACAACTCAATTTCCTCCACGGGATACTACTGCACTGCATCCACACCCCTCTCATAAGAACCCTCCAACCTACCCTCCAAATACTGTTGCAGCCCGTACGTCATCAAACCCTGGTAGTAGTACTTTCCCCATCGCACATAAATCTGCCGGATCCTCTCCCTAGCTACCCCATCCCACAAAGTCACACACATCCCTACCTTCTCCCCACAAATTATCCCAAAATTTAACCCCGCCTCCTCCACCCCAACAAATCTCACATTTAACTTCCAATACCCTGGATACCTCTCGGGCAAGCCGGCCAAAGCCGAGTCCGCATAAATGCCTCTATGATCTGTATATGCGGCATCTACTGTACGCACGCTCGTCGCCCACTCACGACCTATCTAGCCTGGCTGCGTATTCCCGTCTATCGAACGTATGCTCCGTCCTCGGATCCCCACCTCCAACGACATCCCTTAACCCCATCACAGTTACAAAAACAATATAGTGTCATCCATAGAGGTTCAAACAAGTATTAACTCAGGGTAGGCAACCGCATCAAAATGTTACAGACGGGATGTTCACCAAGTTTAATTTCAACAATTGACTGGGAAAAAATAAATTATCAGACATACCCTGGGAATCACACATGAGCACCATAAATACCCACCAGTGCCTAGAAAAGCTAAATACACAAACATACATTGAGGAAATCCCAAACAAACAAGATGAGATATATATAGAGAGCATAAACGATAGTACAGAATAAGAAAACAGGTTGCTTAAAAAATGCTGCAACACACAAAAGAGACACTTAGCCGACAGATAAATAACAACAAAAACTTGTGACTCACAGAAAAATTACAAAGAGCCATATTGCAAGAAACCCTATTCCTACACAAAAACTAATTGGACCACTAATTACAAGACATTCATATATAAGGGAAATCCTAAAATTTGTTCAACAAATGACACAAAATGCTAACATATTTTCCACTGCACAAGAAAGCCCCACACACCAACATGTAGTAGGTAGTAGGTTGGTAGACACCAACCACCCAGGGAACATGACTGTCAATCAGAAACCTACAACTGTTTTACATGATAGTAGGATTGCTGGTGTCTTTTTCTGTCTCATAAACCCGCTACATAACATGGATGTCTTCCTACTCCTACTTACACTTTGGTCACACTTCACAGATGCGTACATGCATAATATATATATATATAATATATATATATATATATATATATATATATATATATATATATATATATATATATATATATATATATACAGTGGACCCCCGCATACCGTTGGCATCACATAACGTTAAATCCGCATACAGATACAGTTTATCGCTAAGATTTTGCCTCGCATACCGCTAAAAAACCCGCTCAACACTATTCGTCCGAGACGCATCTAATGTGCAGCCTGAGCCAGCCTCACATGTTCCGTCGGTGGCATTGTTTACAAGCCAGCCTCCGCGGTAACATCCAAGCATACAATCGGAACATTTCGTATTATTACAGCGTTTTTGGTGATTTTATCTGCAAAATAAGTGACCATGGGCCCGAAGAAAGCTTCTAGTGCCAACCCTGTGGTAAAAAGGGTGAGAAATATTATCGAAATACTGTGGTACCATGGTCAATTGCTGCTGCTGCTGCTGCTGTAGCACTGTTAGCTGCTGCTGCTGCTGCTGTAGCACCGTCAGCTGCTGCTGCTGCTGTACCACCGTCAGCTGCTGCTGCTGCTGTAGTACCGTCTGCTGCTGCTGTAGCACCATCTGCTGCTGCTGTAGCACTGTCAGCTGCTGCTGCTGCTGCTGTAGCATCATCAGCTGCTGCTGTAGCACCGTCTGCTGCAGCACTGTCAGCTGCTGCTGTAGCACTGTCAGCTGCTGCTGTAGCACCGTTGTTGGTGTGGCTTATTGAGAATACCAAGAAACAATTAACCCCAGAGGGTTAGCCACCCAGGATAACCCAACATCGAAGACTGTCTAACTTATTTCCATTGGGGTCCTTAATCTTGTCTCCCAGGATGCAACCCACACCAGTCGACTAACACCCAGGTGAACAGGGAAAAATGCCTGGAACTAGTGCTCATATTGGTGAATTTAAAGCCAGCAAAGGTTGGTTTGAGAGATTTAAGAATCGTAGTGGCATACACAGTGTGATAAGGCCTGTTCTGGAAGAAAATGCCAAACAGGTCCTACAGTACTCAGGAGGAAAAGGCACTCCCAGGACATAGTGTCTCATCAATCATTGCTGCATCTTCAATAAAGGTGTCATTTATTCTTCATTTAGTAGAGTAGTACATGCACAATATACGTATATTGTGCATGTACTACTCTACTATTGTGCATGTATCCTTCTCTTTGTGTGTAGGAAAATGTATATTTCATATGGTAAAATATTTTTTTTCATACTTTTGGGTGTCTTGCACGGATTGATTTGATTTCCATTATTTCTTATGGGGAAAATTCATTCGTATAACGATAATTTCGCATAACAATGAGCTCTCAGGAACGGATTAATATCATTACGCGGGGGTCCACTGTACATACATCTAGGTTTTTCAACTTTTTCTAAATAGCTCTTCTTCTTTATTTCTTCTATTGTCCATGGGCAATTGGAAAACAATCTTTCCTCCGTAAGCTATGCGTGTCGTATGAGGCTACTAAAATACATACCGGGAGCAATGGGCTACTAACCCCTTCTCCTCTAAACATTTACTAAAAAACACAACAAGAAAAACTTTATAAAACTAGGACACTTCAATGTGCGTGCATGTAGTGCAAATGACAAGGAACACATGATTGCTCATGTTATCAATGAAAACAAGTTGCATGTCCTGGCCCTAAGCAGTGGGGAGAAATAAATGGGATTAAATCTCGAGTAGCTGAGAGACTTAGAGCTAAGGAAGGTGTAGCAATAATATTGAAGGATCAGTTATGGAAGGAGAAAAGAGAATATCAATGTGTAAATTCAAGCATTATGTGGATTAAAGTAAAGGTTGGATGCGAAAAGTCAGCCATAATAAGCATGTATGCACCTACACAAGACAGGAATGTACAGGAGAGAGACAGAGAGACAGATTTTGGGACATGTTAACTTAATGTATAGGAACCTTTGAACCAAGTGACACAGTAATTGTGCTATGGGACCTGAAGACTAAATTAGGAAAAACTTTTAGAAAGGGTGTGGTAGGTAAATTTGGGATGCCAGGTGTAAATGATAATGGGAGCCCTTTGATTCAACTTTTTATACAAAGCCCTTTACTTACAGGTAATACATATTTCAAGAAAAAGAGGATAAATAAGTATACAAGATATGATGAGCGAAATGACAGTAGTACTTTGTTCCATTATGTATTGTAGATACAAAACTGTTGACTAGGCTTCAGGATGTACATGTTTATAGAGGGGCCACAGATATATCATCACTTTTTATTTGTAGCTACACTAAGAATAAAAGGTAAATGGGATACAAGGAGAATAGAAGCATCAGACAAGAGGTGAAGGTTTATAAACTAAAACAGGAGGCACTTAGGGTAAGATATAAACAGTTATTGGAGGACAGATGGGCTAATGAGAGCATAGGCAATGGGGTCCAAGACGTATGGGGCAGGTTTAAAAATGTAGCGTTAGCAGTGTTCAGCACAAGTTTGTGGTTACACCAAAGTCGGAGGTGCAGGAGGGAAGACGAGCGATTGTTGGAATGATGTAAACACAGTAGTAAGGAACAAAAAGTTAACAAATGACAAATTTTTAACAAGTACAAGTGATGCAAGGACACAACAGTATATGGAGAAACAGAGACAGCTTAACAGAGTGGTGAAGCAATGTAAAAAGAGAGCAAACGACAGAGTGGGTGACACGTTATCAAAAAATTTTCTTGAAAATAACAAAGTTTTCGATTGAGATTATCAAGTTAAGGAAGCCTAGAGAACAAATGCATTTGTCATTTAAAAATAGGACACGAGACTTATTAAATGGAGAGTTAGAGGTATTGGGAACATAGAGGGAATAATAGCTTGACAAATTATTAAATGTTGATCAAGATAGGGAAACTGTCATTTCATGTATAGGGCAAGGAGGAATAACATCTTGTATGAGTGAGCAAGAGCCACTTGTGAGTGTGGGGCAAGTTCATGAGGCAGTAGGTAAAATGAAAGGGGATAAGGCAGCTGTGATTGATTAGATAAACATAGAAATGTTAAAAGCAGGTGGGGAGTGGTTGGTGCTATCATTTAATAAATGTTTGCAACAGAGTAAGGTACCTAGGGATTTGCAGAGAGAATGCATAGTTCCTTTGAATAAAGGCAAAGGGGACAAAACAGAGTGCAAAAATTATAGGGCAATAAGTCTGTGGAGTATACCCGGTAAGGTGTACGGTAGAGTTATTATTCAAAGAATTAAGACGGAGAATAGGATAGCAGATGAACAAGGAGGCTTTAGGAAAGGTAGGGGGTGTGTGGACCAGGTGTTTACAGTCAAACACATAATGAACAGTATTTAGATAAGGCTAAAGAGGTTTTTGTGGCATTTATGGATTTGGAAAAGGTGTATGACAGGGTGGATAGGGGGGGCAATGTGGCACATGTTGCAGCTGTATGGTATAGCAAGTAGGTTACTGAAAGCAGTCAAGAGTTTTTACAAAGATAGTAAGGCTCAAGTTAGAGTATGTAAGAAAGAGGGAGATTATTTCCTAGTAAAAGTAGGCCTTAGACAAGGATGTCTGACGTCAATGTGGTTGTTTAATACATTTATAGATGGGCTTCTAAGACAATTAATGCGAGGGTCTTGGCAAGATAAATCATCACACACAAAGTGAGACTTGACACTGTTCTCTTGGGAGATTCACAAGACAAGTTGCAGACATTGGTGCATGAATTTGGTAGGGTATGTAAAAGAATAAAATTAAAATTGAATAAACAAAACACTAAGGTTATGAGGATAACAAAAAAAATTTGGTGATGAAAGATTTGATATCAGATTGGAGGGACAGAGTATACAGGAGGTTAATGAATTCAGATATTTGCGAGTGGACGTGTCAGTGGATAGGTCTGTGAAACATGAGATGAATCGTACAACTGATGAGGGGAAAAGGGTGAGCGGTGTGCTACTTAGGAGTCTGTCGAGACAAACAACTTTGTCCTTGGAGGCAAACAGGGGAATGTATCAGAGTATAGTTTTACCAACGCTCTTATATGGCTGTGAAGCATGGTTGATCAATGTTGCAGCAAGGAGAAGGCCGGAGGCAGTGCACGTGTCACGTCTGACATCAATGTGAATGTAATGCAGAGAATTCGTAGTTTGAAAGTTAGGAGGAGGAGGAGGAGGTGGTGCAGGATTGCCAAAACTCTTGTCCAGAGCGCTGAGGAAGGGTTCTTGAGGTGGTTCAGACACGTACAGAGAATGAAGCGAAACGGAATGACTTCAAAAGTGTATTGGTCTGCAGCGGAAGGAAGACAGGGTAGGGGTCAGCCTAGGAAAGATTGGAGAGAGGGGATAGATGAGGTTTTGTGTGCGAGGGACTTGTTGGACTTCCGGCGGTTGTGCGTGAGCGTGTTTGATACGAGTGAACCGAGAGGAGTGGTTTTTAATACTTGACGTACCATTGGAGTGTCGGCAGAGTAAAATTTACGGAGACAGTGATGGAGTGAATGATGCTCAAACTTTTTCTTTACCGGGCCACCCTGCCTTGGTGGGAATCGGCCCGTGTGTTAATAATGACAAAACCGACATAATTTTCAAAAAAGAAATGGAAAACACGAAAACATCAGTGGGCAGTGGAGACCAACATGGCATTCAATAAGTTGCAGCTATGGAAACAATAAACAACTCACAATGACCACTATATTCAATCAAGTTGCCAAATACAACAATACATAAAAGACCTGGGACCTAAGAGACCTGGACGCAGTAATAACTAACGGTCCACTTTTTCCCAGTGATATGAACCAAACAGTAAACAAATTACTCTCCACATCATAAAGGACCAAACAAAAGCTACAGTACCAGAGTCAGAAATAAAGCAACCCAGGTTATTAGGATCCCATGGTAGAAAAAGTCTTATGCTTAGATTCCACTCACATGGCAGGAAAAAAGACTTAATTATTGCATCTATTAAAGTAAACAAAGAGGTACGCATAAACCAGTGTCTCACCAAAAAAGAGTCACAACCTCCTGTATAGTCAGAAAACTTAAGCAGGAGAATAATGACATGATACACCAATGCTTCACACGGGATGGGAAAATTCGAGTTAGGAAAACAAATGTAGGTCGACTTTATGCAATCACCATCGGGAACCGTCTATCACGATTTCTCGGGGATACTAATCTTACAGAGAATAACTAAACAATTAATTTTTTTATTATCACACTGGCCGATTCCCACCAAGGCAGGGTGGCCCGAAAAAGAAAAACTTTCACCATCATTCACTCCATCACTGTCTTGCCAGAAGGGTGCTTTACACTACAGTTTTTAAACTGCAACATTAACACCCCTCCTTCAGAGTGCAGGCACTGTACTTCCCATCTCCAGGACTCAAGTCCGGCCTGCCGGTTTCCCTGAACCCCTTCATAAATGTTACTTTGCTCACACTCCAACAGCACATCAAGTATTAAAAACCATTTGTCTCCATTCACTCCTATCAAACACGCTCACGCATACCTGCTGGAAGTCCAAGCCCCTCGCACACAAAACCTCCTTTACCCCCTCTCTCCAACCTTTCCTAGGCCGACCCCTACCCCGCCTTCCTTCAACTACAGACTGATACACTCTTGAAGTCATTCTGTTTCGCTCCATTCTCTCTACATGTCCGAACCACCTCAACAACCCTTCCTCAGCCCTCTGGACAACAGTTTTGGTAATCCCGCACCTTCTCCTAACTTCCAAACTACGAATTCTCTGCATTATATTCACACCACACATTGCCCTCAGACATGACATCTCCACTGCCTCCAGCCTTCTCCTCGCTGCAACATTCATCACCCATGCTTCACACCCATATAAGAGCGTTAGTAAAACTATACTCTCATACATTCCCCTCTTTGCCTCCAAGGACAAAGTTCTTTGTCTCCACAGACTCCTAAGTGCACCACTCACTCTTTTTCCCTCATCAATTCTATGATTCACCTCATCTTTCATAGACCCATCCGCTGACACGTCCACTCCCAAATATCTGAATACATTCACCTCCTCCATACTCTCTCCCTCCAATCTGATATTCAATATTTCATCACCTAATCTTTTTGTTATCCTCATAACCTTACTCTTTCCTGTATTCACCTTTAATTTTCTTCTTTTGCACACCCTACCAAATTCATCCACCAATCTCTGCAACTTCTCTTCAGAATCTCCCAAGAGCACAGTGTCATCAGCAAAGAGCAGCTGTGACAACTCCCACTTTGTGTGTGATTCTTTATCTTTTAACTCCACGCCTCTTGTCAAGACCCTCGCATTTACTTCTCTTACAACCCCATCTATAAATATATTAAACAACCACGGTGACATCACACATCCTTGTCTAAGGCCTACTTTTACTGGGAAATAATTTCCCTCTTTCCTACATACTCTAACTTGAGCCTCACTATCCTCGTAAAAACTCTTCACTGCTTTCAGTAATCTACCTCCTACACCATACACTTGCAACATCTGCCACATTGCCCCCCTATCCACCCTGTCATACGCCTTTTCCAAATCCATAAATGCCACAAAGACCTCTTTAACCTTATCTAAATACTGTTCACTTATATGTTTCACTGTAAACACCTGGTCCACACACCCCCTACCTTTCCTAAAGCCTCCTTGTTCATCTGCTATCCTATTCTCCGTCTTACTCTTAATTCTTTCAATAATAACTCTACCATATACTTTACCAGGTATACTCAGCAGACTTATCCCCCTATAATTTTTGCTCTCTCTTTTATCCCCTTTGCCTTTATACAAAGGAACTATGCATGCTCTCTGCCAATCCCTAGGTACCTTACCCTCTTCCATACATTTATTAAATAATTGCACCAACCACTCCAAAACTATATCCCCACCATTGGACGTGTTTCTTTCCACCTGTTGTCTATGTTCCCCATCAGTAAAATGGGTACCTGGGTGTTAGTCGACTGGTGTGGGTCGCATCCTGGGACACTGACCTAAGAAGGCCTGGTCACAGACCGGGCCGCGGGGGCGTTGACCCCCGGAACTCTCTCCAGATAAACTCCAGATAAACCACCTGCTTTTAACATTTCTATCTTTATCCCATCAATCCCGGCTGCCTTACCCCCTTTCATTTTACCTACTGCCTCACGAACTTCCCCCACACTCACAACTGGCTCTTCCTCACTCCTACAAGATGTTATTCCTCCTTGTCCTATACACGAAATCACAGCTTCCCTATCTTCATCAACATTTAACATTAATAAAGTTGGTAGAATTACCGACAATATGTAAAGTAAAAGGACACAAGTGCAACTAATGTGACATTTATTGTGGCAACGTTTCGCTCTCCAGGAGCTTTATCAAGCCATTACAAACAATACATGGACACAGAGGGTATATAAAGGCTCAGAGTGAGGTGAATACTAGTGAGGTACCTCACTAGTATTCACCTCACTCTGAGCCTTTATATACCCTCTGTGTCCATGTATTGTTTGTAATGGCTTGATAAAGCTCCTGGAGAGCGAAACGTTGCCACAATAAATGTCACATTAGTTGCACTTGTGTCCTTTTACTTTACATTTAACATTAACTAAACAATGTCCAACCTAAAAGCCTACGTACTGTAGTATATGTTTTGCTCCATTATTGTTCAAATTTCATAGTACAATCTCTTAGTAATTAAATAATCAGCTACCTCATTATGTCATTTTACTATTAAGCATGAGTCACCTTATGTAATTTTCTTATTTACTATTGTTTGCTTAAATATTAGCTGAATTCATACTACCTCTGTCCATATTACAACCTCATATTTCTTTAAATACTACTAATTGCTATTTTTTATTATTTTTATTATCACACTGGCCGATTCCCACCAAGGCAGGGTGGCCCGAAAAAGAAAAACTTTCACCATCATTCACTCCATCACTGTCTTGCCAGAAGGGTGCTTTACACTACAGTTTTTAAACTGCAACATTAGCACCCCTCCTTCAGAGTGCAGGCACTGTACTTCCCATCTCCAGGACTCAAGTCCGGCCTGCCGGTTTCCCTGCTCACTTTGCTCACACTCCAACAGCACGTCAAGTATTAAAAACCATTTGTCTCCATTCACTCCTATCAGACACGCTCACGCATGCCTGCTGGAAGTCCAAGCCCCTCGCACACAAAACCTCCTTTACCCCCTCCCTCCAACCTTTCCTAGGCCGACCCCTACCCCGCCTTCCTTCCACTACAGACTGATACACTCTTGAAGTCATTCTGTTTCGCTCCATTCTCTCTACATGTCCGAACCACCTCAACAACCCTTCCTCAGCCCTCTGGACAACAGTTTTGGTATTACTTATTTGCTATTACTTACTATTTGCTATTACTTACTAAAATTAATAAGTGAATACCATTTTTACTATCAGTACAATTTACTCTTAACATTTTTGACATTTAATTACCATAACCTGTTTTAATACCACATTTACTATCTTAGAGTACTCTTAAATACCTTGCACTGCTAAATAACCTCTAGTATAACTACCACTGCAATATTGAATCCAAATAACTCTTCTTAAAATTTAATACTTGAAATAAACATTACTTTTTCATTTTATTTCTATTAATTCATCTTTTTTTGGTAATCATTATTATTTACTAAAATTTTATTAAACACCATATCTACTACCAGTCAATTTTACTTTTGTACATTAATCATTATTTTATACTTTTCTTAACCTTTTCTTGCCCAATTTTCAAGTTTGTATATTCAACTCCAACCTTTATATTATCCTTTGTACCTGTGTACCTGTCTACCTGTGTACCTGTCTACCTGTGTACCTGTCTACCTGTGTACCTGTCTACCTGTGTACCTGTCTACCATCTTACTATCACATTATAACCAACTCATTGCCATTTTTATTTTTTACTTATTATTCTTTTGGTACTTTAATTTGTGAATTTTATTTTGTCAATTTAGTTATACTCTTCTTCTTGTTAACAACTTATATCAGACCTTAGTGCAATTGCAAGTACTACCGTTTTAACTTGTATTTTTATAACACGGCAACATCACACTACACGTGACACTACGTACGTCTTGTCTCACCCAAGCCCAGTCATGCTAGCCAATACTGTCAATACCGAATTACACAAAATATCTACCTGGATGAGAACTAACAAACTTACTCTCAACATTGGCAAAACCTACTTCATTCAGTTTGGTAACAGAGCTACACATGTCCCTCTTAACATAAACGGATCACAAAACTCAGAGGAAAAATTCTTAGGAATCCACCTTGATAATAGACTTAAATTTCAAAAACATATACAACAAATTTCCAAGACCATAGGCATGCTATCTAAGATACGGTACTATGTTCCACAGTCTGCCCTCCTGGCCCTATATCACTCACTTATCTCACCTATGGAATTTGTGCACGGGGCTCAACAACAATAAACCCTCTCAGACCATTAATTACCCAACAAAAGGCTGCAGTGAGAATGATAACAAATTCAGGCAGCACACTCTACCAATATTCAAAACTCTAAACCTACTCACCATACAAAACATCCATACTTATTACTGCACCTACTACAACACTTAACTCGGATATAAACCCTCCCCTCAAACGTCTCCTTACCAACCTCAACACAACAGATGACCATAACACAAGGCACAGATCACTCTTTCATGTTCCTCGTGTCCATCTCACGCTATGCAAAAACTCAATGCACATAAAAGGCCCTAAAATCTGGAATTCATTATTATAAAACATACACTAACCAACAACTAAATAAATACTGAATAACTGTATCTCAAAAATGTTTAATCTATCAAGCTTTCTTTGTTTAATTGCATAACCTATTGAATGGACAGCAACACAGTAAAATAACCTGTCTTTGAAATACTCAATCTTAAGTTAATTTTAAACCTGCCCGTAATGCCCTCCATACAAGGGCCTTTGGCATATTGCACTAACTGTATTCCTCATGTTGGTGCACCACTGTTTTGTGCATTAGTGTCCACCCACCCGGGCCAGCCCCCCCCCCCCCCCCCCCCCCCCCCCCAACAATGCCTATGCCCTAGGAATCAGACATGAGCACCCTAAATCAGTGCCTAGAGAAACTAAATAGAGAAACATACATTGAGGAAACCCCAAACAAGATGAGATATATATAGAGAGAGAGAGCATAGGAGATGGTACAGAACAAGAAAATGGGTTGCTTAAAAAATGCCACAACACAGGAAAGAGAGACTTAGCCGAGATATAAACAAATAAGGAAAAAAATGGTGACTCGCAGAAAAATTACAAAGGGCCATATTGCAAGAAACCCTATTCCTATGCAAAAGCTAAGAACTAACTGCACCACTACTGACAAGAGATTCATATATAAGTGAAATCCAAAAATGTGTTCAGCATATGACAGAAAATGCAAACATATTTTTCACTACAGAAGAAGGCCGCACACACCAACATAGTTTTCAAACAAGAAATGGAAAACACGGCAACATCAGTGGGCAGTGCAGACCAACACGGCATTCAATGAGTTCCAGCTATGGAAAGAATAAACAACTCGCAGGGACCACTATATACAATCGAGTCACCAAGGTATACGTAAAATACCTGGGAATAATTGCACACTTTTCTTTTAAAGACCGCAAACAAACATCACGACAGCCAGCAAAATGATGGGTTGGGAACTTTCAAAACAAGGAAAAAAATAATGCCACTCTTCAAATTGCTATTGCTCCCTCGCTTAGAATATTGCTGATGACCCCATTCAAAGCAGGACAAGAAATATCAGAGCTGGAACAAATCGTTTACAGCTCACATTAAGCCTGTAAATTACTGGCAGTGACTACAACTAGACAGAGGAGATATATCAAAATTAATCAAAGGCCTGTACCAAATAACAACAAATATACTGCAAGTGAGAGACACAAGTGTCAAATCAACCCAGTCAAGCCCAATAAAGGACCACTCTATCCAGGGTCCCAAACTATTTTGCAATAAATTTGCCTAATCAAAGACTAAACAAGGTCCCCAAACCACATTGCAATTTCTTTGCGTTCTCTCAAAGTACATTTAGTTGCAACATCCTCACAAACAAATGTTTACCTAACAATCTCAATTCCTTATTATTCACACTTGCACAAAATCCATCTTTGTACAAAAATATCATCATCAACAACAAATACATTTCAAATAACTATGTACAGGTCTCCCTCAACACTCGCGAGGGTTAGGGGATCAAGAGCCTCGCAAATGTTGAAAAACCGTGAATGTTTGGTGCCCCAATATATTGTAGGGAAATATATTACAATACTGCTTCCTTAACTTGTTGAACCATGAATAATCATAAAATACATGAAAACGTTGTAAATTGTACTAAATATATACATGTTATGCTTTAATAATGTATGTTATTTAATAACATGTATGTTAAATACCACAGACTCCACCACTGCCTCCACCAATGCGAGTCCCTACTACCCTCCCTCCGACCCCTGCAACTGGCAGCCAGCCCTCCCACCACTCAGTGTGGTGAGTGTTTTGTTTGTTCAATATTTGCTATTAAACTACAGTATAAGTAATGTAAACCCATTCATGACTGCATATTGGAATGGCTATTAGGAAAAGTATTAGACGGTGACATCATGTGTTTACTCTTGAACACTGCAAAGAATCGAACATTTCTGCTATTGCTAATAATAACAATAGTAATAATAATAATAATAACAATAATAATAATAATAATAATAATAATAATAATAATAATAAATACGATATAATTGAAGAAGGAAATTGTACAAAAATACGAGGGAGTGGTTGACACATCGTCAGTGTGACTTTGTTTATGCTGGAGTGAACATTAGTCTCCCTTCTCTTCCAAACATTTCACAATAATTCAGCAGTTGAGGCAGTGGTATTTAATAACATATATGTTATAAATAATAATAGTACATGTTATTATTAATAACATGTATTATTATTAACCCTTTCAGGGTCCGTCCCGTAGATCTACGGCTTTACGTTCAGGGTCCAAACCGTAGATCTACGCCATGAGCTCAGCTCACTCTCATAAACTGTGAGTGGTACATTTGGGCCTAGATATGAGAGAATACATCTATGTGGTATGTGTGCACCACATAAAACACATCCTGCAGCACACTGTGTAAAATGAGAGAAAAAAAATGAAATCATGATTTTTCGATTAAAACAGCAACTTTGCAGTGTTTTTTCGTATGTTTTTTATAGTTGTATTTGCGATTTCTTGGTCTCATTTGATAGAATGGAAGACATATTACAGAAATAGAGATGATTTTGATTGGTTTTAGCATTGGAAATGGCTTGAAACTGAGCTCAAAGTAGCGGAAATGTTAAATTTTTGCCGATATTCAAGAGTAAACAAGCGACCTCACACTTCTAATACACGTCAGCTGGTGGGTCTAATATACATTCACAAATATGGTGATGATATTTATACAGTTATTACAGTATTGCATAACAGTAAATCTTCTATTTTTTGGTGTGAATAAAAATTCATTATGTGAATAAAAAATCAAAATGGAATTTATTTGTAAAGCCTCAAAACATAACTAATGAACAGAGGAAATGTTAGTTTAGTGCCAGGAATGCCTACATTGTTCATTCTGGACCCTATTTTGAAATTGGAATATTTTGAACTTTGTGTTAAATTGGCCAAATTAACAATTTCCGATCACTTTATTTTGTCGTTGAAACAGTTGACTTGGCGATTTCTTGTGCTCAATCGATAGAATAGAAGTAATACTAGTGAAACAGCTAAGAATTTGGTTGATTGGAATAATGTAATTGGCCTAAAATGGGAGTCAAAGTCGGCAAAATCGCCGATTCGTAAATATCGCTGACACATCAAAATTCGCGAGAGCATAATTTCGTCAATTTTCCACCAAATTTCGTACTTTTTGTTTTATTACCTTCACAAAAAGATTCTCTACGATTTCATAAGAAAAAATAACAAATTTTTTTTTTTTAAATTCTTGGACACTGGTGCGTGACTCCAGATTTGGGCCTTGGACCCTGAAAGGGTTAACATGTATGTATTTAATAACATATGCTATAAATAATAATAGTACATATTATTAATAACATGTATTATTATTATTAACATGTATGTTATTAAATACCATTGCCTCAATCACTGCCTCTACCACTCCAGTCACACTCAATCTACAAGCACCAAACACAATGAATTATTGTGAGATGTTTGGAAGAGCAGGGAGACTAATGTTCACTCCAGCATAAACAAAGTCACACTGACGATGTGTCAACCACTCCCTCATATTTTTGTACAATTTCCTTTTTCAATTATATCATATTTATTATTATTATTATTATTATTATTATTATTATTATTATTATTATTATTATTATTATTATTATTACTATTGTTATTATTAGCTGTAGCAGAAATGTTTAATTCTTTGCAATGTTCAAGAGTAAACAAATGATGTCACTGTCTAATACCTTTCCTAATAGCCATTCCAATATGCAGTCATGAATGGGTTTACATTATTTATACTGTAGTTTAATAGCAAATAATGAACAAACAAAACACTCACCACACTGAGTGGTGGGAGGGCTGGCTGCCAGTTGCGGGGGTCGGAGGGAGGGTAGTAGGGACTCACAGGTGGCGGGAAACTTAAATATGATTTGGCGGCTGGGAATTTGGAGGCTGGGAATTTGGCAGTTGGGAATTCGCGAATGTGTGAAGCCCATGAAAGTTGAAAACGTGAATGTTGAGGGAGACCTGTAGACCTAAATCATCTTGTGCCTTTTAAATCAACAACTTCATCAACCAAATATTTCAACAAAACCTCACAAACACTGTACGTCCAAAGGACGACTCGAGTCGTGATGACCGAGTCTGCGCCAGAGTCCACACATCTTTACTACCGAGCTACACCCACATCAAGTAGTATTTGCGCTTAGCCAAAGCTAAGCAATGTTTCCCCGTACCCCCAAGCACCGACCTCGTGTTCAAAGTTATTTCGTCAAATCCTACCACGTACAACAAGACACATTGGCTAGACGCACATACTTATCGCAGGTATAGCTCCTTGGTTGTGTGGACTCTGGTACAGACTTAGTTATCACGACTCGAGTCCTCCTTTGAACGTACAATGTTTGTTTGTTCGTCAATAATTTCGCCTGTTTGCAATTTGTTAACAACATATTACAATGTAAAATACAAGTTTGCAACACACCAGGTCTGTAACATTACAAATTCTGTAACACATTTTTAACAAGCTGACACAAATTCATAGCTCAACAAGATTCTTTACACATATTAATTCTCTCCAACAACAATTGCAATCAACTTTGTCCTTGGAGGCAAAGAGGGGAATGTATGAGAGTATAGTTTTACCAACGCTCTTATATGGGTGTGAAGCATGGGTGATGAATGTTGCAGCGAGGAGAAGGCTGGAGGCAGTGGAGATGTCATGTCTGAGGGCAATGTGTGGTGTGAATATAATGCAGAGAATTCGTAGTTTGGAAGTTAGGAGGAGGTGCGGGATTACCAAAACTGTTGTCCAGAGGGCTGAGGAAGGGTTGTTGAGGTGGTTCGGACATGTAGAGAGAATGGAGCGAAACAGAATGACTTCAAGAGTGTATCAGTCTGTAGTGGAAGGAAGGCGGGGTAGGGGTCGGCCTAGGAAAGGTTGGAGAGAGGGGGTAAAGGAGGTTTTGTGTGCGAGGGGCTTGGACTTCCAGCAGGTATGCATGAGCGTGTCTGATAGGAGTGAATGGAGACAAATGGTTTTTAATACTTGACGTGCTGTTGGAGTGTGAGCAAAGTAACATTTATGAAGGGGTTCAGGGAAACCGGCAGGCCGGACTTGAGTCCTGGAGATGGGAAGTACAGTGCCTGCACTCTGAAGGAGGGGTGTTAATGTTGCAGTTTAAAAACTGTAGTGTAAAGCACCCTTCTGGCAAGACAGTGATGGAGTGAATGATGGTGAAAGTTTTTCTTTTTCGGGCCACCCTGCCTTGGTGGGAATCGGCCAGTGTGATAATAAAAATAATAAAATTTCATCTAATATGACATTATCAATAATGAATCAAATACATGTCAATGACACATGTGGCTACTCCTAGTGATAATAACCATTTTTCATAGTGACTTTTCTGGGACCACCGCACCACCCATTCCTGCTCCTAACTACACACACATGCAAAAACTCAAATGACCTAAACAAATCACACACACACACACACTTTGACTTCAATTGCTACACTCTCAATGATACCCTAGCAAAGTCTTTCTTCATCCTCCGCCTACTTTCTTTATCCGTTGTTTCCGGCTTTAATTCCGTGTAATTAATCCTCTTTTTCTTCTCGGCACTGTCCTTTATGCTTACTTGACACACAAACAAAACACACTCCACTGCTGATGGACTATACTGCTACACAAATAACCCACACATACAAGACAAGAGCTTACAACAAAGTTTCGGTCCCACTTGGACCGAAACTTTGTTGTAAGTCACACTAATGACAAGTGGAGCAAGACAGGTATATATAGGCTGCAAGAGGGATAATTAAAGAGTAGGAGGAGCCAGTCAAATAAAAAGAAAGGGGAGCACTGCAAGGGAGCTAGGTGCCCACAGAGGAAGAGCAACAACACAGAGGTGGGGGGGACGGCAAATAATCAAATAAATAATGAATCGACAGAAACGCAAGAAAGACAACCCACAAGAGTAGAGAAAAAGCGAAAGAGAAAATGGGAAGAGAGAGAAAAAGAAAAAGGAGCAACCACACAAAGTCACACGTGTTCTCATCATTTTTGCAACATTTTACTATGTAGTGACAGAGGAAGGCATCTACAGAGACCAAGGCAGGACTGAGATTCATACGAGCAAACTGGTGTGTTACGCAAGATTCGACCAGACGGCGACTGTTAAAGTTGCAAGTAGGCAAGACAGTTTTAGCACAAGACCACTCAATAGGATGGCTGTCACCTCTGACGTGACACAAAATAGCATTGTTAGTGTCGGCAACCCTAACACTATTTTGGTGCTCCGCAAGTATGTCACAAAGAGATGGACCACTTTCTCCAAAGTATTCGAGAGGACGAGATGAGCAACAAATAGAGTACAACATCTGTAGACAAAGGAGAGGTATGAATGAGATTAGTGCAAACAATGTTAGTCTGGCACAAAGCAAACTTCATGTCTAAGGGACAGAGAGAATTGTTGAAATTACAAACACCAGAAATGCAGGCAAGGCAGAGGACACAAGAGTTCCCACGAGTATCAAGTTTGGAACAGAAAAAATTACATTTAGCACGTCAGAGTCCATGAACTGGGAAAGCTAGCCAAGACAAGAAAAATTATCAAGAGTGGAAATTCTACTGCAAGAAACTGAGCATCACAGATGCAGAGGGCACGGACAAAGAGGGAGATAACCGCACGTTTCTTGACAGGGGAAGCACGATATCAAAAGTTGTGAATTTACATGCAAAAAACCTATATCTGACCACTGGACATGGACATCAAGGAAAGGAAGCAAACAATTAGATTACCATTCAGCTATATGACTAGACTGCCATCACATGGTGGCATTCCCACACTCCCTCATAGTATACATTGTGCAACATCTGCCACTCCGACCTCCTCCTCCTCCTCCTCCTCCTCCTCCTCGTGTCTCCACCCACTTTTTCTACCGCCGTCTTCAACAACATCCCAACATCCAAGGGCACTGCCAACCATACAGACACTCGACACTGGCTAAATTTCTTTACTCACAAACATCACCCACCAATCAAACATTTCTGCCACTTTAACCTCAATTTCAAATTACTTTCCACCATCATCAAAAATAAAATCCTATCAATTTCTGTAATATATCTCCATTATCATTTAAGACCAAAACAACGACAATCATAAAAACCATAGAAAAATATATAGTATAATCTAGTGATACCAGTCAATACATTGTTGTACTACCAACTAACCAGTAATATAATGGTACTTAGTGGAGTCGAATGACTTTATTACTTTTTTCTCCATTCTTCAAATACCAGACATATACTACAGTCAAATTCACATAACCTCCAGTTACCAGCGGTCACAACATACATGATGAAAAACAAATATTACTTCAGAAAAAGCATCTTTCCTCCAATAATTTCACACATCAACTATATTGATAATATAGCATTTCTTGTGGTGGAGACAGAAAAAACCTACAAAAGCTAGATACATCGATCAATAATCCTTCAGACTGTAAATAAAGATCTCGACCCTTCGTCATTGTAGCAGCTGCCACCAAACACCGCTTCTTCAACACACAACTTACTTATACTTTCGTAACAATCTAATCACATATTACTCGGTTAAATAATTTCCACTAGTTCCTTCCTGTCTTACCCCAAACCACCACCGACGACAACACGTGTTTTAAATAGGTGACCCACTCGTCAGATCCGACTGCTTCCGAACCCTTGACCGCTTTCCAACCGATTCCTTGGACAATAAAGCAGACTGTAAACACACGGGGTTTTAGGTGCCCTTATCAAACACAAATAATCAAAACACAAACATACACCAATAAGCTGCCCTAATATACAAGTACAGTTAGAAATATAAATAGCCAAATCTTCACTTTAAGGAGATTACTACAATATCCAAGGGATTACTAGTACAATTATACTAAATCAACCATTCAAATCACATGATCAACCTCAGTCTAGCTTGCAGTCAAACAAACAGGTTTCCACATGCATTACTTGCCATTTGTGTCAAAATTGGTGTCACACACCTTGTGCAGATATCCAACAACTATCTACAAGCAGTATTAAATTAGCAGTGTATTTGTTTGTTTGTTTTTGGGTATGCCCAAATGACATCAATCGGTGAATTAAAATCACATTGGGTGATGTGCGGCACAGGGTCCATGCCGTACATCTACGGCTTTATGTTGAGGGTCCAAACCATAGATCTACGCCATGAGCTCAACTCACTCTGATAAAGCTGTGAGTGGTAAATCTGGGCCGAGATATGAGAGAATACATCTATGTGGTATGTGTGCACCACATAAAACAATTCTTGCAGCTCACAGTGCATAATGAGACAAAAAAATAAGACCGTCATTTTCAATCAAAACAGCAACTTTCGTATGTTTTATATAGTTGTAGTATTTGTGATTTCTCGGTCTCATTTGATAGAATGGAAGATATATTACAGAAACAGACATGATTTTGATTGGTTTCAGTAGTGAAAATGGCTTGAAATTGAGCTCAAAGTAGCAGAAATGTTAAAATTTTTGCCCATGTTCATGAGTAAACAAACTGTCCTCACACGTCTAATACAAGCCAGCTGGTGGGTCTAATGTGCGTTCACAAATGTGGTGATATTATTTATACAATTATTGCACAACAGTGAATCTTCTATTTTTTGGTTTGAATAAAAATTCATTATGTAAATTAAAAATCGAAATGGAATTCATTTGTAAAGCCTGAAAACGTAACTAATGAACAGAGGAAATGTTAATTTAGTGCCAGCAATGCCTGCATTCTTTATTCTGGACCCTATTTTGAAACTGGAATATTTTGAACTTTGCATTAAATTGGCCAAGTTACCAATTTCCCATCACTTTATTTTCTAGTTGAAACAATTGACTTGCCGATTTCTTGAGCTCAGTCCATACAAGTAATACTAGTGAAATAGCTAAGAATTTGATCGACTGCCATAATGTAATTGGCCTAAAATGGGAGTCAAAGTTGGCAAAATCTCCAATGTGTAAATATCGCTGACACGTCAAAATTCGCGCAAGAGCATAATTTCGTTTTATTACCTTTATATAAAGATTCTCTACCATTTCATAAGAAAAAAGTAACAAATTTATATTTTGAAAATTCTTGGACCCTGGTGCACACTTTGAAATTTGGCCTCTGGACTCTGAAAGGGTTAAAACAGGATAACATCAGAGCAGCCTTCATAGAAAACCTGCAAGCATTCTATAACAGAGAGCAAAACAAAAACTCTGGATACGATGGTATCACCCTTGCTGCTGGTCATGTACTCAGAAAATGTAAGGCTGGACGTGCTGTCCGGGTAGTCTGTAAATGTACGCACGAGAGACTGCATATAAATGACCTCGAGAGAGACAGCAGCTCTAGTGGGGAAACAAATGTACTCAAGTACAAGATAAAACCAATATTACTGATACCACACGAGATAGAAAACAAGGGGACTCCACTAGCGATACTAAGGATATATAAGCACAAACAACTGGTGACAGCTCCAGTGTTAGTACTAGTAAGGATATCAGTGAGACAGCAAAGCATGCACCAACAGAGAATACACTCGCACAAACCCAAGGCAAACAGAAACCGAGCCTGTGCACTTGGTCGATCGACCCGAGAGGTTTGTCCGCCGAGGATGACCCGACAGACTCTGTGACTCGTCCGGGACTGTCTAAATTATTTCCACTGGGCTCCTCAATCTTCTCCCCCAAGATGCAACCCACACCAGCCAACTAACACCCAAGTGAATAGGAAAAAATACCTCAAACTACTCTTTATATTGCTAAATACAAGGCCAGCAAAAGTTGCTTTGACAGATTTAACATTCATAGCGGCATACACAGTATGAGAAGGCACATCAAAACTGAAATATTCCAACCCCAACAACTATTCAAAAGCACTTACTTAGTGTTTACACCATCAGAGTGCTGTAAACACTAACTCCAAGGCCGAGGGACTCGTTACCTCATCTTTTGTATATAGTTCTACTATCTTCTACTTACGTCCTAAAATCTGTATTGATAAAGCCACTGTATGACAAAACATCCACAATAAAGATATCCAGATATTGCACGTCTTAACTTTCACAACTGTTCAATTGGGACAAAACAGCCAAGTTCTGGAAGAAGATGCCAAACAGAAGCTACATTACTCAGGTAAAAAAAAACACTCCCAGGACACAAGCCTATGAAACACATGCTAACTAACTTTCTTGTTTGTTTGTTTGCTTTTAATAATAGTGTAGATTGCAAACTCAAGTCTTTACTCATGCATCACCCTGAAAATCCCAGTGTGTTCAACAACAACAGTGTATTATCACTCATCAATATTCTTCAATAAATACAAATGTCATTTTAACATTTATTAATATAGTTATTGTGCATGTATCATTGTTTTCTTTGTAGGGAAAGATATACTTCATTAAAAAAAAAAACTCTTCTTTTTAATATTTTTAGCTGTCTGAAACAAATTAATTGCATTTCCATTATTTCTCATAGGGAAAATCAATTCGGCTAAAGATAGTTTCGTCTAATGGTTAGCTTTCACCGACAGATTGATATCGTCGGTCGAGGGTCCGCCATACCAATCGTAATAATAAAATATAATTAATCCCTCCGAGGCGCTTTCAGTGTCGTACGTATTTCGTACAGGAACTGTTATTATTATTATTATTACATTCTCTGTGTCTCTCATGACAGCTTAATAAATGATTCAACTCATTGAACAAGATATGCGGATTGTGAGGGAAAAGTTCAATAGATAGGAGTAGAGAGGGAGTATATAGTAACAATAGTTTCATTGCCGGCTACTTGTTAAGGTAGGGTAAGTCAAGCTCCCGCTATTCCCGCCTTTTTTCCCCCACCCCGAAAGTGATAGTTTGACTGCCGGCTGCTTGTTAAGGTAGGGTCAGTCTAGCTCCCGCTATCCCTTCCCCTCCTTCCCCTTCCCCCCCCTTCCCCCGAAAGGTGACGTGTGGGGCTCCGGTCCAAACAGTAATCACTAGACTCACAGCTCCCAGCACTACTGTAAGTAAATGCCTGCCTTGTATTCTAGTGGATTTGTTGGTTGAAAGCTTCACTTTTGACCAGTAATAAACTTAGTCCTTTCAGTCTTGCTCTAGGTTGACTGTTGTAATAATCACCACATCTTTTAGGTATTGTACTTATCATGGAGAGTGATTTCTTAAGCAGTGGGTAACCTGTCTATCTTTCCAGCCTGGATGACAGAGAGGGTCACCTGCCAATCAACGAGTAGAACTGATAGAGATGGACTAACGTCCTGAGACTTCCCCTTTTTGGATTTAATTACCTATGCACCTGTATGAAATTGCAGGACGTAACCCCTCACCCTTGCAGTGGTAAAGAACCTGCTTTCCTGTCATCGGGATTATAATACTCATGGCTATACTGTGAAGAACGAACCGGTGGGTTGTAACCAACACCTGCAACCCCCCCCCTATCATCAGCAACAGCTACTATTGCAACAACACAGTGTCACCAACACCAGACACCCCTATATATATTAGCGTTGAATTCAGATATCATTTATATTTTTAATTTTTCATTTTCTTTCATGTAGGATCAGTATTTCATATTTAAGTGTTTTATATTTCATATTTCCTAAATAATAAAGTGCTTATATTTGTCAGTTTTTGTTCTTTTTCTATTCATTAATTTTCCTGAGGAGGAGCCAGCCTGAGTAATACTGACTGAAGTTGTTACAGGGCTGAGTAAGCCTTCACAAGTGGCGACCTTGCCAGGATCAACTCTACAGAATCAAGATTCAACTCCATCTCGAATCTACCATTGGAACTTCAACGCCGCATACCACAGACGGTTACCACCAGCCATGAGTAATCATTCTCTATGGTAGGACTACGGTACAGGTATTTAAAAGATTTGGTGATTGTTATAGTCTCAATTTATTGTAAGTCAAGTCAGGCAGGATATAATATTTAATTCTGCCATCTTTTTGTGTGAGCTTGAAACGCTTTGGAGGATTAGACTCTAGGGACCCGAGATTTTCCAGTGACAATTTGTTTCATTGAGCTCTTTATTATATCAAGCGAACTGTCATAGGACACTCTTGATTTGTTGGTGAGAAGATTGGATGGTCAAGGGACCCCATTCTACTTACTGTTTGATCGGAGCCGGCATAGAACCCTTCGTTTTCATTAATACATTGTTTAATTGAAGTAGGGATCGAGCCCTCTGATTTATTTACAGTTTGAGCGGAGCAGAAATTGAACCCTCCATTTTCTTTAATACCCGTTTCATTTTCCCCTGGTAGTTTAAGTTATTCTTGCAAATATGGAGGAATACCAGTTTTGGATGAACGCTGGAAGTAAGTTAGGAATAACAGGGAAAAATTTAGAATCTTTCATTAGTGCTAAGATCCAGGAAAGACTTGAAAGAGAGAGAATAGAAAGAGAAAGAGAGGATAAAAAGGAGAGAGAGAGAATTGAGAGAGAAATCCAAGAAAGACAGAAAGAGAGAGAGAAGACAAAAAAGAGCGTGATAGACTTGATCGTGAGGAGAGAGCTAAAGTACGTGAGGAACAAGTTAAATTAAGGGAACTTGAGGAAAGAGCAAAGGACAGAGAATATGAGTTAAGGGAGAGAGAGAAAAGGATCGCGAGCTCGAACAAGCTCGCCTTGAATTAGAGAATAAAAAGTTAACTTTCTCACAACAGCAATTAGATGAAGGAGTAATGGAACAACGTGCAGTCAGTGCACATATTCCAACACCTAATTTACCTCCCTTCACAGAGGGGGAAGACATAACTTCATACATTATCAGGTTTGAAAATACCGCTACCCTCTGTGAATGGCCTGCTGACACCTGGGCTACCAGGTTTGGAATGTTATTTTCTGGTATCGCTTTGAATATCTATGCAACTTTGTCGCAGGATATCATATGTAATTATAACCTACTGAAGAAGGCAATGTTTAAAGCATATCAAAAAAACACTAATTCTTACAGGAAAGATTTCAGGTATGCCACCTTACAGCCTGGCCAGAACTTTCACCAGTTACAGGTAACACTCTTTCGTTTGTTCGACTTTTGGATAGAGAGTTCAGGAATTGATCGCAGTTATGAATCTCTTCGAGACTTCATGGTTGCTGACCAGTTCCTGACAGCTCTTCCCCATCAGATATGAACATTCATCAGAGAACGTAACCTGATTAAAGCTGAGGAAGTTGCTGAGGCTGCTGACCTGTATGCTGAGGCTCACAATTCCTATAAAGACCTAAAGGGATCGAACCTTAAGGGCAAGGGTTCATCAGACCTTAAGAAATCAAAGCGTCTAGTGGAAAGTAAAATGACTTCTTTTATTCCTGTTTGTCATTTGTGTGGTGTTAAGGGACATAAACGTCCAGATTGTCCTTCTAAGAAGGTCCAAAAAGTTGGAAGATGTTTTAAAGACTGTAATGACCAAGCACCCTTCTGTTCAGGAACAGTTAATGGACTTAATGTATCTACCATTTTACGAGACACTGGATGCACATGTATAGTCATTTCTGATAAGCTGTTCCCTAACCTTAAAGAAACTCATTCCTCTGCTATACTTTCAGACTACTTGGGCTGTACGGACACTTTTCCTACCATCCGTTGTTACATTAGGTCTAAATGGTTCACAGGTTGGTCTGAAGCCATACTAGCTCCCATCACTTCTTGCTCCGTACTAATAGGTAATGTAAAAGGTGCCATTCTTCCTTCTGAGGTTGACCATTCATCACCAAAGATGGACATAAGTGTTTCAGATCCTCTTCCTGTAGAGTCAGAGAAGCCCCTCGAAAGCTCAGATGAGACAATGTCTCGTGAGATTCATGTGGGATTAAAAACCATTGATGCTACTCTCGAAAGCGAGGTAGTAGGATCACCGGTTCACTTGTTAGATGAAAGTGAAGATATCACTTCCGATACCATAAATGTCTTGACTAGGGCTCAGACCAAAGCCCAGGCTTCTCCTACTGTACATCCTTTGATTTTCCCTGACTTCAAGCCTTTAGATATATCAAAGGACTCTTTTGTCAATTTACAACGTAATTGCCCTTCTCTTCAGAATTGCCATAATGCCGCTAAACAAAATCAAGTTATCCAAAGGAAAAACTTTTCATATAAATTTGAATATATAAAAGGTATCTTGTACAAGTCAGTATTCAAATTAAATTCAGATGAGATAGACTATTCCATCTTAGTTGTTCCAAGTCAATGCAGAGAAACTGTTCTTAAAATGGCTCATGACCTGCCAGTGGCCGGACATTTCTCGCAGCGTAAAACCTTAAATAAAATTAGGGAAACCTATTTTTGGCCAAAAATGTCCTCAGATGTCACTACCTATTGTAGATCGTGTAAAGTTTGCCAACTATCATCCTCCCGAGGTACCAGGCGAGTACCTATGGTCAAAATGCCAGTCTTTACGGTACCTTTTGAAAGAGTAGCTATTGATATAGTTGGTCCTTTATCTCCACTTTCATCTGGGGGACATAGATATATATTAACGTTAGTTGATTATGCTTCGAGTTTCCCTGAAGCCGTTCCCTTAAAGACCATAACCACTACAGAGGTGGCTGAAGCTCTTTTGTCCATCTTCTCCAGAGTGGGCATCCCTAGAGAAATTTTGTCTGACCGTGGGACACAATTCACATCTGACTTAATGCAACATCTATACCAACTTCTGGGAGTGAAGCCTCTCTTCACAACACCCTATCATCCCAGCTGTAATTGGAGGATTGAGCACCAGCATTCGATTCTCAAGTCCATTTTAAGGAAACTTTGCTCCCTTAAACCTAAGGAGTGGCATCGTTACCTACCCTGTGCTTTGTTTGCCATGAGGGAAGTTCCCAGTGACTCTTTGGGGTTTTCACCTTTTGAACTTCTCTATGGTAGACAGGCCAGAGGTCCACTGTCCATCCTTCATGACTTATGGACTAATGAGAAGGTAAATGCTGAGGTTCAGTCTTCTTACCAGTTTCTCCTTGACCTTAGATCCAAACTTGAGGAGACCTCTGACATTGTTTCAAAAAACTTAAGCTTGTCAATGGACCAGTACAAAACCTATTTTGATTCCAAAAGTCAGAGGAGAAGTTTTAAAGTGGGAGATGAAGTTCTGGTACTTTTGCCTATCAAGTCAAATAAATTATTAGTAGCATGGAAAGGTCCATATAAAGTATTAAAAATTTGTGGGAAAGTTGACTACCTCATAGAAGTCAAGGGGAAACCTAAACTTTATCATATCAACATCCTTAAGAAATATTACCGAAGAAATTCGTTTAACTGCCTTAATAACTTTGACTTAGTTTTTCCACACGAACTTGATAAAACAACTGAAGAATGTAAAGTGTGTGTAATTGACACCTCTAACTTAGACTATGATGAAGAACTACATGACTTGGTGGCACTTGACCACTCAGGCACAACCAACATTAACCCTTTCAGGGTCCGTCCCGTAGATCTACGGCTTTACGTTCAGGGTCCAAACCGTTGATCTACGTCATGAGCTCAGCTCACTCTGATAAACTGTGAGTGGTACACTTGGGCCTAGATATGAGAGAATACATCTATGTGGTATGTGTGCACCACATAAAACAAATCCTGCAGCACACTGTGTATAATGAGAGAAAAAAAACTGATACCAAGATTTTCGATTAAAACAGCAACTTTGCAGTGTTTTTTCGTATGTTTTTTTATAGTTGTATTTGCAATTTCTTGGTCTCATTTGATAGAATGGAAGACATATTACAGAAATAGAGATGATTTTGATTGGTTTTAGCACTGGAAATGGCTTGAAACTGAGCTCAAAGTAACAGAAATGTTAAATTTTTGCCGATGTTCAAGAGTAAACAAACGACCTCACACGTCTAATACACGCCAGCTGGTGGGTCTAATATACATTCACAAATGTGGTGATGATATTTTTACAATTATTACAATATTGCATAACAGTAAATCTTCTATTTTTTGGTGTGAATAAAAATTCATTATGTGAATAAAAAATCAAAATGGGATTTATTTGTAAAGCCTCAAAACGTAACTAATGAACCGAGGAAATGTTAGTTTAGTGCCAGGAATGCCTACATTGTTTATTCTGGATGCTGTTTTGAAATTGGAATATTTTGAACTTTGTGTTAAATTGGCCAAATTACCAATTTCCGATCACTTTATTTTGTAGTTGCAACAGTTGACTTGGCGATTTCTTGTGCTCAATCGATAGAATAGAAGTAATACTAGTGAAATAGCTAAGAATTTGGTCGACTGGAATGATGTAATTGGCCTAAAATGGGAGTCAAAGTCGGCAAAATCGCCGATTCGTAAATATCGCTGACACATCAAAATTCGCGAGAGCATAATTTTGTCAATTTTCCATCAAATTTCGTACTTTTTGTTTTATTACCTTCACAAAAAGATTCTCTACCATTTCATAAGAAAAAATAACAATTTTTTTTTTGGAAAATTCTTGGGCACTGGGGCACCACTTCAGATTTTGGCCTTGTACCTGAAGGGGTTAATGGAATAACCAAGCTGTTAACCCTTGACTAACACTTACGTATGTACTGTCTTGTAAAATTATAAAGATCCTTATTATTTTACTATTATTATTAATACTATAATTATTACCTAAGAATATTTTCAACATCTATATATAAAACCTTTTTTCTGCATAAAACAGCCCTTTATTATACCTTATTTATTTACTCAGTAACTACTATTAACTTCTATTTTTTTATATTAACATAGTGGCTGTTTCCAGAGGCAGGGTGACCCGAAAGAGATGAAGCGCTTTCGTCGTTCTTCACACCATCCCTGTCTTGCCAGAGGTATGCCTACACTACAGTTCAAAAACAAACAGCAACATATCAACACCTCTCCTTCAGAGTGCAGACACTGTACTTTCCACCTCCAGGACTCGAGTCCAGCTAACCGGTTTTACTGAATCCCTTCATAAATGTCACTTTGCTCACATTCCAACGACAAGTCAAACCGTAAAAAACATTCGTCTCCAGTTGCTCCTATCTAACATGCTCGTGCGTGCACGGTGCAAGTCCAAACCCCTCACACACAAAAACCTCCTAACCCCCTCCCTCCAACCTTTCCTAGGCCAACCCCTACCCCTACCTTCCTTCCACTGCAAACTTATATGCCCTCAAAGTCATTCCATTTTGTTCCAGCCTCTCTAAATGTCCAAGTCACCTCAACAACCCCTTCTCTGACTGCTGAATAAAACCTTTAGTAACCCCACACCTCCTTTTAATCCTCAAACTACAGATTCTCTGCATTATGTTCACCACACATTGCCCTCAGACATGACATCTCCACTGCCTCCGCCCTTCTCCTTGTTGCAGCTTTCACAACCGTTGCTTCACGCCCGTATACGAGTGTCGGTGTGACAATACCCTCGTACATTTCCCTCTTTGCTTCCATGTACAGTGGACCCCCGCATACCGATTTTAATCCGTGCAAGAGGGCTCATTGGTATGCGAAATAATTGGTATGCGAATTAATTTTCCCCATAAGAAATAATGGAAATCAAATTAATCCGTGCAAGACACCCTAAAGTATGAAAAAAAATTTTTTACCACGTGAAATATACATTTTCCTACACACAAAGAGAAGGATACATGCACAATAGTAGAGTAGTACATGCACAGTATATATTGTGCATGTACTAGTCTACTAAATGAAGAATAAATGACACTTACCTTTATTGAAGATGCAGCAATGACTGATGAGACACTGTGTCCTGGGAGTGCCTTTTCCTCCTGAGTACTGTAGGTCCTGTTTGGTATTTTCTTCCAGAACATGCCTTATCACACTGTGTATGTCACTACGATTCTTAAATCTCTCAAACCAACCTTTGCTGGCTTTAAATTCACCAATATGAGCACTAGTTCCAGGCATTTTTCCCTGTTCACCTGGGTGTTAGTCGACTGGTGTGGGTTGCATCCTGGGAGACAAGATTAAGGACCCCAATGGAAATAAGTTAGACAGTCTTCGATGACACTGAATTTTTTGGGTTATCCTGGGTGGCAAATCCTCTGGGGTTAATTGTTTCTTGGTATATTCTCAATAAGCCACACCAACAACAGTGCTACAGCAGCAGCAGACGATGCTACAGCAGCAGCAGACGATGCTACAGCAGCAGCAGACGATGCTACAGCAGCAGCAGACGATGCTACAGCAGCAGCAGCAGCTGACAGTGCAGCAGCAGCAGCTGTACCACCAATAGTAGCGATGGTTGATTGGGGTTTATTATACAACCTGGCCAGCTCGGAGACACGCACTCCACTTTCATACTTATCAATGATCTTTTTCTTCATCTCTATAGTAATTCTCACCCTTATTGCTGTAGGGTTGGCACTAGAAGCTTTCTTGGGGCCCATGGTCACTTATTTTCCAGATAAAATCACCAAAAACACTGTAATAATATGAAATGTTATGATTGTATGCTTGGATGCTACCGCGGAGGCTCGCTGGTAAACAATGCCACCGGCGGAACATGTGAGGCTGGCTAAGGCGCACATTGGACGCGTCTCGGACGAACAGCGGTGAGCAGGTTTTTAAGTGGTATGCGAGGCAAAATTTTTGCGATTAAAGCAAGCGGTATGCGGATTAATCGTTATGTGATGCCAACGGTATGAGGGGGTCCACTGTACGAAGTTCTTTGTCTCCGCAGATTCCTCGGTGCACTGCTCGCCTCTTTCCCCTCGTCAGTTCTATGATTCGCATCGTTTTCCACTTACAAGTCCACTCCCAAATAACTGAATACATTCACCTCCTCTTCCAAACTCTTTCCCTCAAATCTGATATCCACTTATTCATTACCTAAATTTTTGTTATCCTTATCACCTTGCTCTTTCCTACGTTTCTCAGTAGTACCAGTAACCAGTTACCAGTGTCAGTAATGACTCACTACCAACCGTCTGTGTGAATCACTTGTTATTCACTGTTGCACCTGCCGTTGGCATGTTTTTGAATACCGCTCACCCTTAGACATCATTCGTGAGGCAGTCTAGAGAGAGGAGGGAGCAGAGATGGGTGAGCGGCATTCAAAAACATGCCAAGGTCAGCTGCAACAGTGAATAACGAGTGATTCACACAGACGGTTGGTAGTGAGTCACTACTAACACTGGTAACTGGTTACCGGTATGGTACTACTGAGACGTTCACTTTTTATTTCCTTCTTTTACGTGCCCTAACAAACTCGTTCGCCAACCTCTGCAGCTACATTTTTAATTAAAAACTTGTTGCCACTGGGAGTTGGCTACGTGTATTATTCCCACGGAGAATCGCTAAGCCTGCAGAGGTTATTCGGTAACCGACGAATAGCATGTAATCGGACTTTATATGAAATAGTGGAGGGTTGTTTCAATTCCTTAAATCAAAAGCCCTTCAAAATATCCACTTAGAGGGTACTTCACAATGCAAAGAAACACATGCTGACACAAAAATAAAGATAAGGAATGCCCTATATTTTTAGTGTGTTACCGAGGTCCTCTTTAGCAGACTCCTGAAAAAGACCTCTGCACCGAGGCAAAATATATGTATGCTACTCGTAAGACAAAGGAAATCCTACCAGAGACAAAAACAGTAAGAATGGTAGTCAGTACATGTACACCTCTAGATAAAGTATTTATTATGCTATGTTGCACTATTCTTATATTCTGTCTTATTTATTCCATGCAGGCTATTGCATTCATTGCAAAGTACATACTCAACCTGCATGGGTCATATGGACCTTAGAGAATGGAAGGTAATCAGGTCTGATGCCAAGGGGGAACAAATCTCTTAATGGTTCTGTTTATTACCTTCCCCATGGCCAGTCTCAGACCAGGCTTCCTAGGTTGAAAATGATGTGTATAGTGAATGTAAGCAGAGGTTTGCAAGACAGACCTCTCATTTTACCTGTTCATGAGACAAAGTACAGAACATCAATCCAACCTGAGTTGTAATGCCTTAATTTGTTTTTTGTATACCTTCTTTTGTCCATGAATATAACCAAATAATAATTGTTGCTACTGTAGTCTTAAGTCAGGCTTAAGCTTGCCCAAAATACTACTCTGTATAACCGTGGGCTGTCTCCGTGCAGAATCAAATGTTGCCAGTCTCTATACAAACGTTGCACCGTGTGGAAATTTGACCTTGATTTTTTTTAACATGTCAGCCATGTCCCACCAAGGCAGGGTGATCCAAGAGAGAAAAATACTCTCACCATCATTCGACACTCTCACCATCATTCACGCATCATCGCTGCCTTTGCCGAGGTGCTCGGATATGGCAGTTTACGTGTTACTCCGAACAGCCAACATCCCAAACCCCTCCTTCAAATTAAGTGCAGGCACTGTGCTTCCCACCTCCAGGACTTAAAGTCCAGTTAACCAGTTTCCATGAAACCCTTCACAAAATATTACCCTGCTCACACTCCAACAGCTCATCAGCTCCCAAAAATTTTTTTACATATTTTTAACATTTCAAAATTACTAGTCAATGCGACAGGTTCGAACCGATGAACTTCAACGAGAGACAAGAGAGCGAATGCACTGGGCCGTGTGGCCGGTACAAACTGAATGAGATTCTATTTCGCAGTCATCTGACAGAATGGCAGTTCCTCCCTCGATGGCTGCTACCAATCTACAACCTGTGAGCATTGGTTCTTTGGATTAATTTCCATCCTTTCACAAGCAGCAAAAGACCACCTGTGAAATGTCTACATATGGCTTCATTTGTACTCTGCATAACCATGGCCATAAACATAGACTCCAGTGTCACCTATTTTTGTATCAACACTATCATGTTGAAATAAACTTGTACATATAAATTTATATCTACCAACATAAAATGATAACGTACGTTCAAGAAGAGTACGTACGTACTTTTCGTGAAGAGTACGTACGTACTTTTCGTGAAGAGTACGTACAAGCGTGAAGACCACGTCAATTTATGAAGAGTACGTGCAAGCATGAAGAACATGTAAATTTATGAAGAGTACATACGAGCACGAAGAGCAGGTAAATTCGTAAAGAGTACGTACGGGCATGAAGTCTCTGGGATGAATAAGGCTCGTAGAGTTTCCTCCGTGCTGATGCATCTTGTCCTGGTGGGAAGGTGATGCTGTGAATGTTTTGAGATAGTTTCTCTCCCTCACTTCTGCTGGCCACGATGCATGCTGTAACATAACCACTATGACAAAATTTGATAAGACAAGTGAAAGCCAAATTTCAAAACATCTCTTAGAAATGGAAAAATGGTTGGCAAAAGCATTTCAGAATTTTGGGGGATCTATCATCAGAGCCAAATTTAAAAAAAATTATAGAAAAAGGTCACATACAGGAGAGAAACATTATGATGGTCCATCCTGCATCATTGTCAATAATCAAGAAGCAATCGAAGCTTTGTCATAAGGCTCCTCCACTAAGTGCAGGTTACTGGCATATTATTGCAGTCACAGTATTTTGACTTGTTATTATTCTTCTTTGAAAAAAACAAGAAAAAAAACAAGGGTCTTACCAGAGCTCATGTTGAGAACATTTCTGACATACAGTCAAGTTTCAACATAATGAACTAATAGCGGGAACTTTCCAAGCATCATACATCAGAAAAATGTAAAACCAAAAAACAAAAAAAAAAAAAAGTGGAAAAAGCACTAAAGTATGTATTCTACTGTATACCTAATATAGTACACTACAGTAGTATAAGTGGGGCCTTCCCGTACTGCAGTAGTCTGGAACATAACCTGTTGTATAAGTGGGTCCTCCAGTACTGTAATAGTCTGGAACATAACCTGTTGTATAAGTGGGCCCTCCTGTACTGCAGTAGTCTGGAACCTAACCTGTTGAATAAGTGGGCCCTCCTGTACTGCAGTAGTCTGGAACATAACCTGTTGTATAAGTGGGCCCTCCTGTACTGCAGTAGTCTGGAACCTAACCTGTTGAATAAGTGGGCCCTCCTGTACTGCAGTAGTCTGGAACATAACCTGTTGTATAAGTGGGTCCTCCTGTACTGCAGTAGTCTGGAACATAACCTAATGTATAAGTGGGCCCTCCTGTACTGCAGTAGTCTGGAACATAACCTGTTGTATAAGTGGGCCCTCCTGTACTGCAGTAGCCTGGAACCTAACCTGTTGTATAAGTGGGCCCTCCTGTACTGCAGTAGCCTGGAACCTAACCTGTTGTATAAGTGGGCCTTCCTGTACTGCAGTAGTCTGGAACCTAACCTGTTGTATAAGTGGGCCCTCCTGTACTGCAGTAGCCTGGAACCTAACCTGTTGTATAAGTGGGTCCTCCTGTACTGCAGTAGCCTGGAACCTAACCTGTTGTATAAGTGGGCCCTCCTGTACTGCAGTAGTCTGGAACATAACCTGTTGTATAAGTGGGCCCTCCTGTACTGCAGTAGTCTGGAACCTAACCTGTTCTATAAGTGGGCCCTCCTGTACTGCAGTAGTCTGGAACCTAACCTATTGTATAAGTGAGCCTTCCTGTACTGCATTAGTCTGGAAACTAACCTGTTGTATAAGTGGGCCCTCCTGTACTGCAGTAGTCTGGAACCTAACCTGTTGTATAAGTGGGCCATCCTGTACTGCAGTAGTCTGGAACCTAACCTGTTGTATAAGTGGCCACTCCTGTACTGCAGTAGTCTGGAACCTAACCTGTTGAATAAGTGGCCCCTCCTGTACTGCAGTAGTCTGGAACCTAACCTGTTGTATAAGTGGGTCCTCCTGTACTGCAGCAGTCTGGAACCTAACCTGTTGTATAAGTGGCGCCTTCCTGTACTGCAGTAGTCTGGAACCTAACCTGTTGTATACGTGGGCCTTCCTGTACTGCAGTAGTCTGGAACCTAACCTGTTGTACAAGTGGGTCTTCCTGTACTGCAGTAGCCTGGAACATAACCTGTTATATAAGTGGGCCTCCATGTACTGCAGTAGTCTGGAACCTAACCTGTTGTATAAGTAGGCCTTCCTGTGCTGCAGTAGTCTGGAACCTAACCTGTTATATAAGTGGGCCTTGCTGTACTGCAGTAGTCTGGAACCTAACCTCTTATATAAGTGGCCCTTCCTGCACTGCAGCAGCCTGGAACCTAACCTGTTGTATAAGTGGGTCCTCCTGTACTGCAGTAGCCTGGAAACTAACCTGTTGTACAAGTGGGCCTTCCTGTACTGCAGTAGTCTGGAACCTAACATGTTACATAAGTGGGCCTTCCTGTACTGCAGTAGTCTGGAACCTAACCTGTTATATAAGTGGGCCTTCCTGTACTGCAGTAGTCTGGAACCTAACCTGTTATATAAGTGGGCCTTCCTGTACTGCAGTAGTCTGGAACCTAACCTTTTATATAAGTGTGCCTTCCTGTAATGCAGAGGCCTGGAATCTAACCTGTTGTATAAGTGGGGCCCTCCTGTACTGCAGTAGCCTGGAACATAACCTGTTGTATACGTGGGGCCCTCCTGTACTGCAGTAGCCTGGAACATAACCTGCTGTATAAGTGGGCTCTCGTGTACTGCAGAGGCCTGGAATCTAACCTGTTGTATAAGTGGGGCCCTCCTGTACTGCAGCAGCCTGGAACATAACCTGTTGTATAAGTGGGGCCCTAATGTACTGCAGTAGCCTGGA
Organism: Cherax quadricarinatus; assembly: GCF_038502225.1. Lineage (NCBI taxonomy): Eukaryota > Metazoa > Arthropoda > Malacostraca > Decapoda > Parastacidae > Cherax > Cherax quadricarinatus. Next base: position 18,383,338 of record NC_091378.1, on the reverse strand, counting down.
ACATAACCTGCTGTATAAGTGGGATCTCCTATACTGCAGAGGCCTGGAATCTAACCTGTTGTATAAGTGGGGCCCTCCTGTACTGCAGTAGCCTGGAACATAACATGCTGTATAAGTGGGGCCCTCCTGTACTGCAGTAGCCTGGAACATAACCTGTTGTATAAGTGGGCTCTCCTGTACTGCAGAGGCCTGGAATCTAACCTGTTGTACAAGTGGGGACCTCGTGTACTGCAGTAGCCTGGAACATAACCTGCTGTATAAGTGGGCCCTCCTGTACTGCAGTAGTCTGGAACCTAACCTGTTGAATAAGTGGGCCCTCCTGTACTGCAGTAGTCTGGAACATAACCTGTTGTATAAGTGGGTCCTCCTGTACTGCAGTAGTCTGGAACATAACCTGTTGTATAAGTGGGTCCTGAACTGCAGTAGTCTGGAACATAACCTGTTGTATAAGTGGGTCCTACTGTACTGCAGTAGTCTGGAACATAACCTGTTGCATAAGTGGGCCCTCCTGTACTGCAGTAGTCTGGAACATTACCTGTTGTATAAGTGGGCCCTCCTGTACTGCAGTAGTCTGGAACATAACCTAATGTATAAGTGGGCCCTCCTGTACTGCAGTAGTCTGGAACATAACCTGTTGTATAAGTGGGCCCTCCTGTACTGCAGTAGCCTGGAACCTAACCTGTTGTATAAGTGGGCCCTCCTGTACTGCAGTAGCCTGGAACCTAACCTGTTGTATAAGTGGGCCTTCCTGTACTGCAGTAGTCTGGAACCTAGCCTGTTATATAAGTGGGCCTTCCTGTACTGCAGTAGCCTGGAACTTAACCTGTTGTATAAGTGGGTCCTCCTGTGCTGCAGTAGCCTGGAACCTAACCTGTTGTATAAGTGGGCCCTCCTGTACTGCAGTAGTCTGGAACCTAACCTGTTGTATAAGTGGGCCCTCCTGTACTGCAGTAGTCTGGAACCTAACCTATTGTATAAGTGAGCCTTCCTGTACTGCATTAGTCTGGAAACTAACCTGTTGTATAAGTGGGCCCTCCTGTACTGCAGTAGTCTGGAACCTAACCTGTTGTATAAGTGGGCCCTCCTGTACTGCAGTAGTCTGGAACCTAACCTGTTGTATAAGTGGCCACTCCTGTACTGCAGTAGTCTGGAACCTAACCTGTTGAATAAGTGGCCCCTCCTGTACTGCAGTAGTCTGGAACCTAACCTGTTGTATAAGTGGGTCCTCCTGTACTGCAGCAGTCTGGAACCTAACCTGTTGTATAAGTGGCGCCTTCCTGTACTGCAGTAGTCTGGAACCTAACCTGTTGTATACGTGGGCCTTCCTGTACTGCAGTAGTCTGGAACCAAACCTGTTGTACAAGTGGGTCTTCCTGTACTGCAGTAGCCTGGAACATAACCTGTTATATAAGTGGGCCTTCCTGTACTGTAGTAGTCTGGAACCTAACCTGTTATATAAGTGGGCCTTCCTGTACTGCAGAAGTCTGGAACCTAACCTGTTATATAAGCGGTCCTTCCTGTACTGCAGTAGTCTGGAACCTAACCTATTATATAAGTGGGCCTTCCTGTACTGCAGTAGCCTGGAACTTAACCTGTTGTATAAGTGGGTCCTCCTGTGCTGCAGTAGCCTGGAACCTAACCTGTTATATAAGTGGGCCTTTCTGTACTGCAGTAGTCTGGAACCTAACCTGTTGTATAAGTGGGCCTTCCTGTACTGCAGTAGTCTGGAACCTAACCTGTTATATAAGTGGGCCTTCCTGTACTGCAGTAGTCTGGAACCTAACCTGTTATATAAGTGGGCCTTCTTGTACTGCAGTAGTCTGGAACCTAACCTTTTATATAAGTGTGCCTTCCTGTAATGCAGAGGCCTGGAATCTAACCTGTTGTATAAGTGGGGCCCTCCTGTACTGCAGTAGCCTGGAACATAACCTGTTGTATACGTGGGGCCCTCCTGTACTGCAGTAGCCTGGAACATAACCTGCTGTATAAGTGGGCTCTCGTGTACTGCAGAGGCCTGGAATCTAACCTGTTGTATAAGTGGGGCCCTCCTGTACTGCAGCAGCCTGGAACATAACCTGTTGTATAAGTGGGGCCCTCCTGTACTGCAGTAGCCTGGAACATAACCTGCTGTATAAGTGGGATCTCCTATACTGCAGAGGCCTGGAATCTAACCTGTTGTATAAGTGGGGACCTCCTGTACTGCAGTAGCCTGGAACATAACCTGCTGTATAAGTGGGGCCCTCCTGTACTGCAGTAGCCTGGAACATAACCTGTTGTATAAGTGGGCTCTCCTGTACTGCAGAGGCCTGGAATCTAACCTGTTGTACAAGTGGGGTACCTCCTGTACTGCAGTAGCCTGGAACATAACCTGCTGTATAAGTGGGGTACTGCAGAGGCTCCTGTACTCCTGCAGTAGCCTGGAACATAACCTGCTGTATAAGTGGGGCCCTCTTGTACTGCAGTAGCCTGGAACCTAACCTGCTGTATAAGTGGGCCCTCCTGTACTGCAGTAGTCTGGAACATAACCTGTTGTATAAGTGGGGCCCTCCTGTACTGCAGTAGCCTGGAACATAACCTGCTGTATAAGTGGGGCTCTACTGTACTGCCTGGAATCTAACCTGTTGTATAAATGCCTGGTACTGCAGTAGCCTGGAACCTAACCTGTTGTATAAGTGGGCCTTCCTGTACTGCAGTAGTCCTGGAACCTAACCTGTTGTATAAATGGGCCTTCCTGTACTGCAGTAGCCTGGAACCTAACCTGTTGTATAAGTGGGCCTGCAGTAAACCTAACCTGTTGTATAAATGGGGCCCTCCTGTACTGCAGTAGCCTGGAACCTAACCTGTTGTATAAGTGGGCCTCCCTGTACTGCAGTAGTCTGGAACCTAACCTGTTGTATAAGTGGGGCCTTCCTGTACTGCAGTAGTATGGAACCTAACCTGATGTATAAGTGGGCCCTCCTGTACTGCAGTAGCCTGGAACTTAACCTGTTGTATAAGTGGGTCCTCCTGTACTGCAGCAGCCTGGAACCTAACCTGTTGTATAAGTGGGCCCTCCTGTACTGCAGTAGTCTGGAACCTAACCTGTTGTATAAGTGGGCCCTCCTGTACTGCAGTAGTCTGGAACCTAACCTGTTGTATAAGTGGGCCCTCCTGTACTGCAGTAGTCTGGAACCTAACCTTTTGTATAAGTGGGCCCTCCTGTACTGCAGTAGTCTGGAACCTAACCTGTTGTATAAGTGGGCCCTCCTGTACTGCAGTAGTCTGGAACCTAACCTGTTGTATAAGTGGGCCTTCCTGTACTGCAGAAGTCTGGAACCTAACCTGTTATATAAGCAGACCTTCCTGTACTGCAGTAGTCTGGAACCTAACCTGTTGTATAAGTGGGCATTCCTGTACTGCAGTAGTCTGGAACCTAACATGTTGTATAAGTGGGCCTTCCTGTACTGCAGTAGTCTGGAACATAACCTGTTGTATAAGTGGGCCTTCTTGTACTGCAGTAGCCTGGAACCAAACCTGTTGTATAAGTGGGCCTTCCTGTACTACAGTAGTCTGGAACCTAACCTGTTGTATAAGTGGGCCTTCCTATACTACAGTAGTCTGAAACATAACCTGTTGTATAAGTGGGTCTTCCTGTACTACAGTAGCCTGGAACATAACCTGTTGTATAAGTGGGCCTTCCTATACTGAAGTAGCCTGGAACCTAACCTGTTGTATAAGTGGGCCTTCCTGTACTACAGTAGTCTGGAACCTAACCTGCTGTATAAGTGGGCCTTCCTGTACTGCAGTAGCCTGGAACCTAACCTGTTGTATTAGTGGGCTCTCTTGTACTGCAGTAGCCTGGAACCTAACCTGTTGTATAAGTGGGCTTCCTGTACTGCAGTAGCCTGGAACCTAACCTGTTGTATTAGTGGGGCCTCCTGTACTGCAGTAGCCTGGAACATAACCTGTTGTATAAGTGGGCTCTCCTGTACTGCAGTAGCCTGGAACCTAACCTGTTGTATAAGTGGGGCCCTCCTGTACTGCAGTGGCCTGGAACATAACCTGTTGAATAAGTGGGGCCCTCCTGTACTGCATTAGCATGGAACATAACCTGCTGTATAAGTGGGCTCTCCTGTAATGCAGAGGCCTGGAATCTAACCTGTTTTATAAGTGGGGCCCTCCTGTACTGCAGTTGCCTGGACCATAACCTGCTGTATAAGTGGGCTCTCCTGTACTGCAGAGGCCTGGAATCTAACCTGTTGTATAAGTGGGGCCCTCCTGTACTGCAGTAGCCTGGAACATAACCTGTTGTATAAGTGGGGCCCTCCTGTACTGCAGTAGCATGGAACATAACCTGCTGTATAAGTGGGCTCTCCTGTACTGCAGAGGCCTGGAATCTAACCTGTTGTATAAGTGGGGCCCTCCTGTACTGCAGTAGCCTGGAACATAACCTGCTGTATAAGTGGGGCCCTCCTGTACTGCAGTAGCCTGGAGCATAACCTGCTGTATAAGTGGGCTCTCCTGAACTGCAGTAGCCTGGAACATAACCTGCTGTATAAGTGGGCTCTCCTGTACTGCAGAGGCCTGGAATCTAACCTGTTGTATAAGTGGGGCCCTCCTGTACTGCAGTAGCCTGGAACATAACCTGCTGTATAAGTGGGGCCTTCTGTACTGCAGTAGCCTGGAACATAACCTGTTGCATAAGTGAGCCTTCCTGTACTGCAGTAGTCTGGAACTTAACCTGTTGTATAAGTGGGCCCTTCTGTACTGCAGTAGTCCAGAACCTAACCTGTTGTATAAATGGGCCCTCCTGTACTGCAGTAGTCTGGAACCTAACCTGTTGTGTAAGTGGCCCCTCCTGTACTGCAGTAGTCTGGAACCTAACTTGTTGTATAAGTGGCCCCTCCTGTACTGCAGTAGCCTGGAACCTAACCTGTTGTATAAGTGGGCTTCCTGTACTGCAGTAGCCTGGAACCTAACCTGTTGTATTAGTGGGGCCTCCTGTACTGCAGTAGCCTGGAACATAACCTGTTGTATAAGTGGGCTCTCCTGTACTGCAGTAGTCTGGAACCTAACCTGTTGTATAAGTGGGCCTTCCTGTACTGCAGTAGTCTGGAACCTAACCTGTTGTATAAGTGGGCCTTCCTGTACTGCAGTAGCCTGGAACTTAACCTGTTATATAAGTGGTCCTTCCTGTAATGCAGTAGGCCTGGAACCTAACCTGTTGTATAAGTGGGGCCTCCTGTACTGCAGTAGCCTGGAACCTAACCTGCTATATAAGTGGGCCTTCCTGTACTGCAGAGTCCTGGAACCTAACCTGTTGTATAAGTGGGGGGCCTTCCTGTACTGCAGTAGCCTGGAACATAACCTGTTGTATAAGTGGGGCCCTCCTGTACTGCAGTAGTCTGGAACATAACCTGTTGTATAAGTGGGCCTTCCTGTACTGCAGAGGCCTGGAATCTAACCTGTTGTATAAGTGGGGCCCTCCTGTACTACAGTAGCCTGGAACATAACCTGTTGTATAAGTGGGCCTTCTGTACTGCAGTACCTGGAACATAACCTGTTGTATAAGTGAGCCTTCCTGTACTGCAGTAGTCTGGAACTAACCTGTTGTATAAGTGGGCCTTCTGTACTGCAGTAGCCTGGAACCTAACCTGTTGTATAAGTGGGCCCTCCTGTACTGCAGTAGCCTGGAACCTAACCTGTTGTATAAGTGGCCCCTCCTGTACTGCAGTAGTCTGGAACCTAACCTGTTGTATAAGTGGCCCCTCCCTGAACTACAGTAGCCTGGAACATAACCTGCTGTTTAAGTGGGCTCTCGTGTACTGCAGTAGCCTGGAACATAACCTGCTGTATAAGTGGGGCCCTCCTGTACTGCAGTAGCCTGGAACATAACCTGCTGTATAAGTGGGGCCCTCCTGTACTGCAGTAGCCTGGAACATAACCTGCTGTATAAGTGGGCTCTCCTGTACTGCAGAGGCCTGGAATCTAACCTGTTGTATAAGTGGGGCCCTCCTGTACTGCAGTAGCCTGGAACATAACCTGCTGTATAAGTGGGGCCCTTCTGTACTGCAGTAGCCTGGAACATAACCTGTTGTATAAGTGAGCCTTCCTGTACTGCAGTAGTCTGGAACTTAACCTGTTGTATAAGTGGGCCCTTCTGTACTGCAGTAGTCCGGAACCTAACCTGTTGTATAAATGGGCCCTCCTGTACTGCAGTAGTCTGGAACCTAACCTGTTGTGTAAGTGGCCCCTCCTGTACTGCAGTAGTCTGGAACCTAACCTGTTGTATAAGTGGCCCCTCCTGTACTGCAGTAGCCTGGAACATAACCTGCTGTATAAGTGGGGCCCTCCTGTACTGCAGTAGCCTGGAACATAACCTGCTGTATAAGTGGGGCCCTCTTGTACTGCAGTAGCCTGGAACATAACCTGCTGTATAAGTGGGCTCTACTGTACTGCAGTAGCCTGGAACATAACCTGCTGTATAAGTGGGCTCTCCTGTACTGCAGAGGCCTGGAATCTAACCTGTTGTATAAGTGGTTCCCTCCTGTACTGCAGTAGCCTGGAACATAACCTGCTGTATAAGTGGGTTCTCCTGAACTACACTAGCCTGGAACATAACCTGCTGTATAAGTGGGCTCTCCTGTACTGCAGAGGCCTGGAATCTAACCTGTTGTATAAGTGGTTCCCTCCTGTACTGCAGTAGCCTGGAACATAACCTGCTGTATAAGTGGGGCCCTCCTGTACTGCAGTAGCCTGGAACATAACCTGCTGTATAAGTGGGGCCCTCCTGTACTGCAGTAGCCTGGAACATAACCTCCTGTATAAGTGAGGCCCTCTTGTACTGCAGTAGCCTGGAACATAACCTGCTGTATAAGTGGGCTCTACTGTACTGCAGTAGCCTGGAACATAACCTGCTGTATAAGTGGGCTCTCCTGTACTGCAGAGGCCTGGAATCTAACCTGTTGTATAAATGGGGCCCTCCTGTACTGCAGTAGCCTGGAACCTAACCTGTTGTATAAGTGGGCCTTCCTGTACTGCAGTAGTCTGGAACCTAACCTGTTGTATATGTGGGCCTTCCTGTACTGCAGTAGCCTGGAACCTAACCTGTTGTATAAGTGGCCCCTCCTGTACTGCAGTAGTCTGGAACCTAACCTGTTGTATAAGTGGGGCCTTCCTGTACTGCAGTAGTATGGAACCTAACCTGTTGTATAAGTGGGCCCTCCTGTACTGCAGTAGCCTGGAACTTAACCTGTTGTATAAGTGGGTCCTCCTGTACTGCAGCAGCCTGGAACCTAACCTGTTGTATAAGTGGGCCCTCCTGTACTGCAGTAGTCTGGAACCTAACCTGTTGTATAAGTGGGCCCTCCTGTACTGCAGTAGTCTGGAACCTAACCTGTTGTATAAGTGGGCCCTCCTGTACTGCAGTAGTCTGGAACCTAACCTCTTGTATAAGTGGGCCCTCCTGTACTGCAGTAGTCTGGAACATAACCTGTTGTATAAGTGGGCCCTCCTGTACTGCAGTAGTCTGGAACCTTACCTGTTGTATAAGTGGGCCTTCCTGTACTGCAGAAGTCTGGAACCTAACCTGTTATATAAGCAGACCTTCCTGTACTGCAGTAGTCTGGAACCTAACCTGTTGTATAAGTGGGCCTTCCTGTACTGCAGTAGTCTGGAACCTAACCTGCTGTATAAGTGGCCCCTCCTGTACTGCAGTAGTCTGGAACCTAACCTGTTGTATAAGTGGGGCCTTCCTGTACTGCAGTAGTCTGGAACCTAACCTGTTGTATAAGTGGGCCTTCCTGTACTGCAGTAGTCTGGAACCTAACCTGTTGTATAAGTGGGCCTTCCTGTACTGCAGTAGCCTGGAACATAACCTGTTATATAAGTGGTCCTTCCTGTACTGCAGTAGTCTGGAACCAAACCTGTTGTATAAGTGGGCCTTCCTGTACTGTAGTAGTCTGGAACCTAACCTGTTATATAAGTGGGCCTTCCTGTACTGCAGAAGTCTGGAACCTAACCTGTTATATAAGTGGGCCTTCCTGTACTGCAGTAGCCTGGAACTTAACCTGTTGTATAAGTGGGTCCTCCTGTGCTGCAGTAGCCTGGAACCTAACCTGTTATATAAGCGGGCCTTTCTGTACTGCAGTAGTCTGGAACATAACCTGTTGTATAAGTGGGCCTTCCTGTACTGCAGTAGCCTGGAACCTAACCTGTTGTATAAGTGGGCCTTCCTGTACTACAGTAGTCTGGAACATAACCTGTTGTATAAGTGGGTCTTCCTGTACTACAGTAGCCTGGAACATAACCTGTTGTATAAGTGGGCCTTCCTGTACTACAGTAGTCTGGAACCTAACCTGTTGTATAAGTGGGCCTTCCTGTACTGCAGTAGCCTGGAACCTAACCTGTTGTATAAGTGGGCTCTCTTGTACTGCAGTAGCCTGGAACCTAACCTGTTGTATAAGTGGGCCTTCCTGTACTGCAGTAGTCTGGAACCTAACCTATTGTATAAGTGGGGCCTCCTGTACTGCAGTAGCCTGGAACATAACCTGTTGTATAAGTGGGCTCTCCTGTACTGCAGTGGCCTGGAACATAACCTGTTGAATAAGTGGGGCCCTCCTGTACTGCAGTAGCCTGGAACATAACCTGCTGTATAAGTGGGCTCTCCTGTTATACAGAGGCCTGGAATCTAACCTGTTGTATAAGTGGGGCCCTCCTGTACTGCAGTTGCCTGGAACATAACCTGCTGTATAAGTGGGCTCTCCTGTACTGCAAAGGCCTGGAATCTAACCTGTTGTATAAGTGGGGCCCTCCTGTACTGCAGTAGCCTGGAACATATCCTGTTGTATAAGTGGGGTCCTCCTGTAATGCAGTAGCCTGGAACATAAGCTGCTGTATAAGTGGGCTCTCCTGTACTTCAGAGGCCTGGAATCTAACCTGTTGTATAAGTGGGGCCCTCCTGTACTGCAGTAGCCTGGAACATAACCTGCTGTATAAGTGGGGCCCTCCTGTACTGCAGTAGCCTGGAACATAACCTGCTGTATAAGTGGGTTCTCCTGAACTACAGTAGCCTGGAACATAACCTGCTGTTTAAGTGGGCTCTCCTGTACTGCAGTAGCCTGGAACATAACCTGCTGTATAAGTGGGGCCCTCCTGTACTGCAGTAGCCTGGAACATAACCTGCTGTATAAGTGGGGCCCTCCTGTACTGCAGTAGCCTGGAACATAACCTGCTGTATAAGTGGGGCCCTCTTGTACTGCAGTAGCCTGGAACATAACCTGCTGTATAAGTGGGCTCTACTGTACTGCAGTAGCCTGGAACATAACCTGCTGTATAAGTGGGCTCTCCTGTACTGCAGAGGCCTGGAATCTAACCTGTTGTATAAGTGGTTCCCTCCTGTACTGCAGTAGCCTGGAACATAACCTGCTGTATAAGTGGGTTCTCCTGAACTACACTAGCCTGGAAAATAACCTGCTGTATAAGTGGGCTCTCCTGTACTGCAGAGGCCTGGAATCTAACCTGTTGTATAAGTGGTTCCCTCCTGTACTGCAGTAGCCTGGAACATAACCTGCTGTATAAGTGGGGCCCTCCTGTACTGCAGTAGCCTGGAAAATAACCTGCTGTATAAGTGGGGCCCTCCTGTACTGCAGTAGCCTGGAACATAACCTGCTGTATAAGTGGGGCCCTCTTGTACTGCAGTAGCCTGGAACATAACCTGCTGTATAAGGGGGCTCTACTGTACTGCAGTAGCCTGGAACATAACCTGCTGTATAAGTGGGCTCTCCTGTACTGCAGAGGCCTGGAATCTAACCTGTTGTATAAGTGGTTCCCTCCTGTACTGCAGTAGCCTGGAACATAACCTGCTGTATAAGTGGGGCCCTCCTGTACTGCAGTAGCATGGAACATAACCTGCTGTATAAGTGGGCTCTCCTGTACTGCAGAGGCCTGGAATCTAACCTGTTGTATAAGTGGGGCCCTCCTGTACTGCAGTAGCCTGGAACATAACCTGCTGTATAAGTGGGGCCCTCCTGTACTGCAGTAGCCTGGAACCTAACCTGCTGTATAAGTGGGGCCCTCCTGTACTGCAGTAGCCTGGAACATAACCTGCTGTATAAGTGGAGCCCTCCTGTACTGCAGTAGCCTGGAACCTAACCTGCTGTATAAGTGGCCTTCCTGTACTACAGTAGCCTGGAAACTAATCTGTTGTATAAGTGGGGCCCTCCTGTACTGCAGAAGACTGGAACCTAACCTGTTGTGTAAGTGGGGTCCTTCTGTACTGCAGTAGCCTGGAACATAACATAAGAACATCAGAAGGAACACTGCAACAGGTCTACTGACCCATGCAGATGAGGTTCATGTGCCCCCCAGATTAGCCCAATGACACACCCAATCTGGCCACCTCCACTCAAGGAAGGAGCACGGCACCAGACCCAGCAGCACAAGCTAGTCAGGTCCAACTCACACCCACCCACACCCACTCACGTATTTATTTAACCTATTTTTAAAACTACACAACGTTTTAGCCTGAATAACTGTACTCGGGAGTTTGTTCTACTCATAACCTGCTGTATTAGTGGGGCCCTCCAAGGAGGCTGTAATTTGACATTACTGTGGTTACAGTAATGTCAAGTTACAGCAGTGTTGAGTTACAGTAATGCCAAGTTACAGCAGTGTTGAGTTACAGTAATGCCAAGTTACAACAGTGTTGAGTTACAGTAATGCCAAGGTACAGCAGTGTCAAGTTACAGCAGTGTTAAGTTACAGTAGTGTCAAGTTACAGCAGTGTTAAGTTACAGCAGTGTTAAGTTACAGTAGTGCCAAGGTACAGCAGTGTCAAGTTACAGTAGTGTTGAGTTACAGTAATGCCAAGTTACAGCAGTGTCAAGTTACAGCAGTGTCAAGTTACAGCAGTGTTAAGTTACAGTAATGCCAAGGTACAGCAGTGTCAAGTTACAGTAGTGTCAAGTTACAGCAGTGTCAAGTTACAGTAGTGTTAAGTTACAGTAATGCCAAGGTACAGCAGTGTCAAGTTACAGTAGTGTCAAGTTACAGTAATGTCAAGTTACAGCAGTGTTAAGTTACAGTAATGCCAAGGTACAGCAGTGTCAAGTTACAGCAGTGTTAAGTTACAGTAGTGTCAAGTTACAGCAGTGTTAAGTTACAGTAGTGTCAAGTTACAGCAGTGTTAAGTTACAGTAGTGCCAAGTTACAGCAATGTCAAGTTACAGTAGTGTCAAGTTACAACAGTGTCAAGTTATATACGAATGCACCTACACAGTTATGAGGATACTGGAGTTTATCTGGCGTTTATCTGGAGAGAGTTCCGGGGGTCAACGCCCCCGCGGCCCGGTCTGTGACCAGGCCTCCTTAGGTCAGTGTCCCAGGATGCGACCCACACCAGTCGACTAACACCCAGGTACCCCATTTTACTGATGGGGAACATAGACAACAGGTGGAAAGAAACACGTCTAATGTTTCTACTCTGGCTGGGAATTGAACCCAGGCCCTCACCGTGTGAAGCGAGAGCGTTAACCACCAGGCCACCAGAGCCCATACTCAATAACTACTGAAACTATTACAACCACTGACTAGTATCTAACTATCTAACAGTCATAATTACAACCATTATTTTTAAAGGAGTGGATAGGTAAACCAGTGGAAGGCCTCAGTCAGATGACCAAAAGCTCCAAGGATGTTAATGGCTTTCTTTGTATTTAACAATATTTTATAACATGTAAATCACACATTTTATATTATGCAAAGAAATAAAATCTAATAGCATTCAAAGACCGGTGTCAGGAAACACTTGTCCTGTTTCCCGACAAACCTTACCTAAGTTAACCTCGGAGTCGAGGTACAATACTCTGTTAACAACCTTATGTTGTGAACATTTTATATTAGTTTAATATGTTTATTATGCACCCCATACCCATCCTGTGAGCATAGACATTTTATATTTGAAATATATTTGTACAATAAAACAGGAAACAGGTGGGGTTTGAACCCATGGCAAGTGAGTCATAGTTGTATAATATAATTCAGTCTGGATGAGCATGCAAACAAGCCAGGCCGGAGGTCAACCTACGGGAGTAACAAAAACATTCAAAATCTGTAGAGGTTTTCATGAGATAAATTTTGAGTACCTTATCTGATAAGCTTCAAACAGAACAAAAAGACGCAATACTGTGTCTGGAACAACACACAAATAACCTGCACGTAGGAGAATGAAAATTACAATGCAGTGTCTGGAACAACACGCAAATAACCTGCACGTAGGAGAATGAAAATTACAATGCAGTGTCTGGAATAACACGCAAATAACCTGCACGTAGGAGAATGAAAATTACAATGCAGTGTCTGGAACAACACGCAAATAATCTGCACGTAGGACAATGAAAATTACAATGCAGTTTCAGTCCAAAATGAGCATAAGTGTCTTTCTATGTGCTTCATCTCTTCAATGTTGATAACTTAAAAATCAACTTGAAAATTAATGTACTGCTGTATTTTGGGATACTAGTTTCTCTGTATAATTAAGAGAATGTCTATGCAATTAAGTTTCCAAGCTGGTGTTTCTTATGGGGGTTAAATTAGTGTTGCAATGTGTATGTCCTAATTTGTCACTTTTAGTATGTACAGGGAATTGAGGTTAAGCAATACAAACTGGGATATCTTTCTCAGATCACCAAAGTACAAGGGATTGGGGTTATGCAATACTGCAATACCTTATTTTGGATTGCTAGAGTACAAGGGACTGGGATTATATATATATATATATTTTTTTTTTCATTGAAGTACAAAAGACTGGGGTTATGCAATACAGGAATACCTTCCTCAGATCACTGAAATATTGTGGGCTGGGGTTATGCAATACAGGTCCTCCATCACAAATCCGGCATCACTGGAACCTGTAGTGTGCCGGATTACTGAGTTTGCCAGATTACAGAGTGCTTAGGTTAGAATACACTTAATAAAATTAACCAACTTGACTTACACAAAGTTCATTGAACATCGGCAAAAACTGAATATTTCCGCTAATTTGAGCTCAATTTCAAGGTACTTTTCGTCATGAAAGCAATCAAAATCATGTCTATTTCTGTAATATATCTTCCATTCTATCAAATGAGTTCAAAAAAATGAGAATACAACCATAAAAACTATATGAAAATATACTGCAAAGAGGCGGCTAATGGCTGAGAGGTGAACTCCCTTATTTATCGTCTTGTCTTTTTTATTTTTGTTGTACGTTAAGAAGCATCTTTCCATCATACATCGCCCAAGTTTCAATGAGATAGCCCAACAAACAACCGAGAAAAAAAAATATTAACCAAAAATCATATATGGCAAGTCCAAGCTTGTTTGTACATGTATGTGTAGTGTGACCTAAGTGTAAGTAGAAGTAGCAAGACATATCTGAAATCTTGCATGTTTATGAGACAGAAAAAAGGGCACCAGCAATCCTACCATCATGTAAAACAATTACAGGCTTCCGTTTTGCACTCACTTGGCAGGACGGTAGTACTTCCATGCGGTTTCTGTCTACCCACCTACTACCTAGACAAGAATATATATGCAAGAATAATCAATGTTGAAATTGGCATTGTGTTATGAATGTGAAAATTACAAATGTGTGAAGGATTGTTGGGATGACAGATCATATATAAACAAATACAGTGGACCCCCGCCTTACGAATACATCATGTTACGTTAAATCCGCCATATGAATCATTTGAACACAAAAATTATGCCTCGCCTCATGATAAAAAGCTCGCATCATTCAGTACATTTCACCTTATTCCAGTGTTTTTTGTGCTTGTAACTGCAAAATAAGTTACCATGGGCCCAAAGAAAGCTTCTAGTGCCAACCCTGTGGTAAAAAGGGTGAGAATTAGTATAGAAATTAAGAAAGATTTTGAAGGGTTTAGGGTTAACCCTGAAAAGCCTATGCCAGTTGTGGAATCCATTGTGCCTACTTCAAAGATTAAGGAAATGCATGCAAAGTGGGTTGAAGTGCAAACCTTTCTGGATGAAAATCACCCTAACACAGCAATTGCAAGCCGTACTGGTGACTATTACCTGGTGGTACCTGAATCACAAGATATTATACCTGGTGGTACCTGAATCACAAGATATTATACCTGGTGGTACCTGAATCACAAGATATTATACCTGGTGGTCCATAAATAACAAAAAGGCACAATACCGTGACTGGAACGATACACAAATAACCCGCACATTCAAATTCAAATTCAAAGTTTATTCTCTATAAGGATTACAATGCTGAGTTTACAGAAATTTGGTTATTGTTTGGTTTAACATGTAGTAAAATTGAGATTACAGAGTGTACCACTAGAACGCTTAGCATGGCTAGGCATTTCGGGCATACTTAGTTTTATTCTTAAATGTAAAATATTACAAATTATGAGGTAAGTTGGTATTATGGCTAAGTGACTAAATACTATTTTGTGAGTTTAGCAGTGTGAATGCTTTTGTTTTGGCACAGTATATAGTTTCAGTATTGGAGTATCACAGGATTCATTATATTAAGACTGAGATTAATATTTCTGTTTATGGTCAAATGAGTGTGCGAGTGTAAGTGTGAACCACCAGGTGGTATTCGTGAAGTTAGTTGACGGGGTGTATCAGGGAGATAAGATGTCTTCTAATGGTAGTTTTGAAGGTGATGAATGTGTCTGCAGTTCTAGAGTTCTCAGGTAGGGTATTCCAGATTTTAGGGCCTTTGATATACATTGAATTTTTGTAAAGGTTTAGTCGGACACGGGGAATGTCGTAGAGATGTTTGTTTCTGGTGTTATGCCTGTGGGTTCTGTCACAACTATCAAGAAATCGTTTAAGGTCAAGGTTGATATTAGAGTTTAAGGCCCTGTAGATATAGATTGCACAGTAGTAAGTGTGGATGTACTGAACTGGGAGTAAGTTTAGATCTTTGAAGAGTGGGGGGGGTGTGCTGCCAGGGATGGGATTTAGTGATTATTCTTACTGCAGCTTTTTGTTGGGTTATTATTGGCTTTAGGTGTGTTGCTGCAGTTGATCCCCAAGCACAAATAGCATAGGTGAGGTATGGATAAATAAGTGAGTGGTATAGTGTGAGAAGGGCATTTTGCGGCACGTAGTATCGTATCTTGGAGAGGATCCCAACCGTTTTGGATACTTTTTTGGCTATATGCTGGATATGGGTGCTGAAATTCAGGTTATTGTCAAGGTATAAGCCTAAGAATTTTCCCCCATTATTTCTGGTAATTAGAGTGTTGTCAATCTTAATGTTAATTTGTGCATCTCCTGCTCTGCTACCAAACATAATATAGTAAGTTTTGTCAGTGTTAAGCGTAAGTTTGTTGGCTGTCATCCAAGTCGATATTTTAGTCAGCTCCTCATTCACAATGGTGTTAAGGGTGGCAAGATTAGGGTGAGAGATGACATAAGTTGTGTCATCAGCAAAGAGAATGGGTTTTAGGTGTTGGGATACGTTTGGTAGGTCATTGATGTATATGAGGAAGAGCAGGGGACCAAGGACACTTCCCTGCGGAACTCCAGTATCAAGTGGCCGTGTTGCTGATGCTGTGTCTTTAATGGTGACGTACTGATACCTATTAGTAATGTAAGATTTGAAATAAGCAAGCGCATGGCCTCTTATACCGTAGTGGTCAAGTTTGTGGAGTAGGATTTCGTGGTTTACTGTGTCAAAAGCTTTTCTTAGGTCAATAAAAATTCCTAGTGGATATTCATTATTTTCCAGTGCTGTGTAAAGCAGATCTAGCATTTTTATGATTGCATCATTAGTGCTTTTATTTTTCCTGAATCTAAACTGGCAGGGGTTGAATATGTTTTGAGCCGTTATAAATGAATACAGTCTCCTGTGCACAAGTTTCTCAAAGATTTTGGATAGCAATGGTAAGTTAGATATTGGCCTATAGTTGTTTAACCCTTTGAGGGTTTTGGTCGTACTAGTACGTCTTACGCGTAGGGGTTTTTGACGTACTAGTACGCATAAATTCTAGCGGCCTCAAATCTAGTGGGAGAAAGCTGGTAGGCCTTCCTATGAAAGAATGGGTCTATGTGGTCAGTGTGCACAGTCTAAAAAAAATCCTGCAGCACACAGTGCATAATGAGAAAAAAAAAACTTTGACCATTTTTTTGGAATAAATCAGCGACTTTGCAGTGTATTTTCGTATGGTATTTATTGTTGTATTCTAGTTTTCTTGGTCTCATTTTATAGAATGGAAGACATATTACAGAAATTGAGATGATTTTGACTGGTTTTACAATGAAAGGTGCCTTGAAATTGAGCTCAAAGTAGCAGAAATGTTCGATTTTTACCAAACTTCAAAAGTAAACAAATCGTGCCAAGCGTGCAATACACGTCAACTGGTGAGTCTAATATTCTTTCACAAGTGCACCAATAATATTTATACCATTTTTTACACTAATGCAGTAGTCTGCATAACAGTAAATATTATATTTTTTGTGAGAATAAAAATTCAAAGTGGAAAGCAAAAGAATATAAGAGGGGCCTTGAGACGTGACTAATGACTAGAGGAAATGTCATTTTAGTGCCAGGAATGTCTTTCTTGTTTATTCTGGACCCTATTCGGAAATTGGCATCTTTTGAAATTTGTGTGAAATTGGCAAAATTGCTAAATTCTGACCACTGTACTGGATAGTTGAATTTCATAAATGGGTGGTTTCTTGCACCCATTCGATAGAAAAAATGGAGTTCTAGCGAAATATTCATGTTTTTTGTCGACTAGTACAGTGAAATTGGCCGAAAATGGGGCTCAAAGTGGGCAAAATCGCCGATGCGTAAACATCCCCGAGACCGCTAACTTTGCGAGAGCATAATTCTGTAAGTTTTCTATCAAATTTCAAACTTTTGGTGTCTTTATGATCGGAAAAACATTCTCTATCTTTTCATAAGAGAAAATAATTTTTTTTTTTTAAATTTGGCCGACCCTGAGAACGAGTTTCGGAGAGGGCCTGTCGACCCTCAAAGGGTTAAGTCTGTAGGGTCACCACCTTTATGTATTGGTGTAACCCTTGCCATCTTGAGTAGTTTCGGGAAGGTGCTAGTCTCTATTGACTTGTTAAAAAGTAATGAAATAGCATGCGAAAGGACATGGGCCGCTCGCTTGTACAGTAATGGTGGGACATGAGACAGATTCCCCGAGTTATTTTTAAGTGACTTTATGATCTCAATGACTTCCGTGGGCTCAGTTGGTGCAAGATAGAAGGAATTAGGGAAATTTCCATCTAGGTAGTCCCCAGCATGGGCATTGGTGTGTGGGATTTTACTGGCGAGATTAGATCCTATGTTTGAGAAGAAGTCGTTTATCTTGTTAGCTGTGTCAGTGGGATGTAGTGGTGTTTCATTAGGTTTAGTTAGGACAATATTCTTGGTTTTTCTCAGTTTGTGGGTCCCTAGAATCTGAGAGTGTTTTCCAGGTCTTTTTTATATCTCCTCTAGTGTCTGTGAATCTACTGGAGTAGTATAGTTGTTTGGCTATAAAAGAGAGAGAAGCTTATGACGACGTTTCGGTCCGACTTGGACCATTGACAAAGTCACACTAACAGAGGTGGAGCAGGACGGCTATATATAGGCAGGAGGAGGAGGAGGAGGAGGAGGAGGAGGAGGAGGAGGAGGAGGAGGAGGTGGAGGAGGAGGAGGAGGAGGAGGAGGTGGAGGAGGAGGAGGAGGAGGAGGAGGAGGAGGAGGAGGTGGAGGAGGAGGAAGATGAGGAGGAGGAGGTGGAGGAGGAGGAAGAGGAGGACGAGGAGGAGGAGGAGGAGGAGGAGGAGGAGGAGGTGGCGGCGGCGGCGGCGGCGGCGGCGGCGGCGGCGGCGGCGGCGGCGGCGGTGGTGGTGGTGGTGGTAGTAGTAGTAGTAGTAGTAGTAGTAGTAGTAGTAGTACAAGAATTGTATATAATACCGACAAGATGAAATTAAGACACATGCACAACACCCGGGCATCCCCATCATAGACGTTTCGCCATCCAGCCAGCCACTGGATGGCGAAACGTCCACGACAAAGACAACCAGACGCCGCACATGTGTCTTAATTTCATCAGTAGTTGTAGTAGTAGTAGAAGAAGAAGAGGTAGTAGTAGTGGTAGTGGTAGAAGTGGGAAATAAGGATGACGAGCCAGTCAAAAACAAAGGAAAGGGAGCACTGCAAGAGAGCTAGATGCCCACAGAGGGAGAGCAAGCACACAGAGGTGCGTGAAAGAGGAAGTGGTGAGATAAAATAAATGAAGAAGGAATAGAAACACGAGACAGGAGAGAGAGAGACAACCCAGAGGAGAAAAGGAAAGAGGAAAGGGGAAGAAAAAAAAAAAAAAAAAAACCACTTTCACGCACCTCCGTGCGCTTGCTCTCCCTCTGTGGGCATCTAGCTCTCTTGCAGTGCTCCCCTTCCTTTGTTTTTGACTGGCTCGTCATCCTTATTTCCCACTTCTACCACTACCACTACTACTACCTCTTCTTCTTCTAATACTACTACAACTACTGATGAAATTAAGACACATGTGCGGCGTCTGGTTGTCTTTGTTGTGGACGTTTCGCCATCCAGTGGCTGGCTGGATGGCGAAACGTCTATGATGGGGATGCCCGGGTGTTGTGCATGTGTCTTAATTTCATCTTGTCAGTATTATATACAACTCTTGTACTACTACTACTACTACTACTACTACCTCCACCTCTTCCTGCCTATATATAGCCGTCCTGCTCCACCTCTGTTAGTGTGACTTTGTCAATGGTCCAAGTCGGACCGAAACGTCGTCGTAAGCTTCTCTCTTTCATGTGCGGGTTATTTGTGTATACCTGGTGGTACCTGAATCACAAAATATTATACCTGGTGGTACCTGAATCACAAGATATTATATCTGGTGGTACCTGAATCACAAGATATTATACCTGGTGGTGCCTGAATCACAAGATATTATATCTGGTGGTACCTGAATCACAAGATATTATACCTGGTGGTACCTGAATCACAAGATATTATACCTTGTGGTACCTAAATCACAAGATATTATATCTGGTGGTACCTGAATCACAAGATATTATATCTGGTGGTACCTGAATCACAAGATATTATATCTGGTGGTACCTGAATCACAAGATATTATACCTGGTGGTGCCTGAATCACAAGATATTATACCTGGTGGCACCTGAATCACAAGATATTATACCTGGTGGTACCTGAAACACAAGATATTATACCTGGTGGTACCTGAATCACAAGATATTATATCTGGTGGTACCTGTATCCCAAGTACAGTCTATTTTCGGAGTACAGTCTACTTCAGGAGTACAGTCTATTACCAGAGTACAGTCTACTTCAAGAGTACAGTCTACTTCAAGAGTACAGTCTATTTCTGGAGTACAGTCTACTTCAAGAGTACAGTCTATTTCAGTGGTACAGTCTACTTCAGGAGTACAGTCTACTTCAGGAGTACAGTCTATTTCCAGAGTACAGTCTACTTCAGGAGTACAGTCCATTTCTGGAGTACAGTCTACTTCAGGAGTACAGTCTATTTCTGGAGTGCAGTCTACTTCAGGAGTACAGTCTACTTCAGGAGTACAGTCTATTTCTGTAGTACAGTCTACTTCAGGAGTACAGTATATTTCAGGAGTACAGTCTACTTCAGGAGTACAGTCTACTTCTGGAGTACAGTCTACTTCAGGAGTACAGTCCATTTCTGGGGTACAGTCTACTTCAGGAGTACAGTCTATTTCAGGAGTAGAGTCTACTTCAGGAGTACAGTCTATTTCAGTGGAACAGTCTATTTCAGTGTTACAGTCTATTTCAGTGGAACAGTCTGTTTCAGTGGTACAGTCTATTTCAGTAGTACAGTCTATTTCAGTAGTACAGTCTATTTCAGTGGAACAGTCTACTTCAGGAGTACAGTCTATTTCCGGAATACAGTTAATTTTTTTTTCTAAAGTACATTCCATGGAAAGTCCCTTGTTATGCACGGCTTCCTAGTTGTGACCCAGTGTGACCTGCTGCTGCTTGCTAGTTCTGACCCAGTGTGACCTGCTGCTGCTTGCTAGTTCTGACCCAGTGTGACCTGCTGCTGCTTGCCAGTTCTGACCCAGTGTGACCTGCTGCTTGCTAGTTCTGATCCAGTGTGACCTGCTGCTGCTTGCTAGTTCTGACCCAGTGTGACCTGTTGCTGCTTGCTAGTTCTGACCCAGTGTGACCTGCTGCTGCTTCCTAGTTCTGACCCAGTGTGACCTACTGCTGCTTGTTAGCTATGCCCCAGTGTGACCTGCTGCTGCTTGCTAGTTCTGACCCAGTGTGACCTGCTGCTGCTTGCTAGATCTGATCCAGTGTGACCTGCTGCTGCTTGCTAGTTGTGACCCAGTGTGACCTGCTGCTGCTTGCTAGTTCTGACCCAGTGTGACAGTCTATTTCTGGAGAACAGTCTACTTCAGGAGTACAGTCTACTTTCAGGAGTACAGTCTACTTCAGGAGTACAGTTTATTTCTGGAGTACAGTCTACTTCAGGAGTACAGTCTACTTCAGGAGTACAGTCTATTTCTGGAGTACAGTCTACTTCAGGAGTACAGTCTACTTCTGGGGTACAGTCTACTTCAGGAGTACAGTCTATTTCAGGAGTAGAGTCTACTTCAGGAGAACAGTCTATTTCAGTGGAACAGTCTATTTGAGTGTTACAGTCTATTTCAGTGGAACAGTCTATTTCAGTGGTACAGTCTATTTCAGTAGTACAGTCTATTTCAGTAGTGTAGACAGCCTGTACTGTCGGAACACACAGCCTAGCCGTCTGCTCTGACTAGTTCATATTTCGCGGCATTTAGGTGCTGCCATCTGTAGGCTCACCCACGTCAGTGGGAGGCTCAGCCCATCCGCCCTCACTCCTAGGCCGACCCTCTTGATAGACACACGTGCTCCCCCTCCACGGACTGGCTTGCGGTCACTCCCTCACACTGCCCGTTGTGTACTCACTCCTACCCAATTAAAGCCAAACTAGTCCACGGCCGTATCATTGCTACCTACGCTACCTTCATCGGCATTAAACTGCTGTTCAGCAGCAAGAACAGCAATAACAGTGGTGACAGCGGAGCCAACGGCATTGTGAGCCTCTTCAGGGTGGAGGGGTCAACACCATCGGTCGACGCCAGCCAACATCATCCATCGTCATCCAATGCACCTGCTGGCCTAAAGAGTTATCTGTTGCTCCCAGCGTCTTGACGGGACCTGAGATAGATCTTCGTCCTAGATTTTTCCCACAAAATCTGGACATAGGCATCACGGCGTCATCTCCAGCCTTAGCAGTGACGTGTTCACCTCACCAGCCCTCTCTACAGCCTTCTCTGCTATGCAACGAGGTCCATCTCGCAGTCCATGTGTGCTGTGTTCTTCCCAGTTTCCTCCGAGAAGTTCTACCTGGCTTAACCACGTGGGAACCCAGTTGGCTTAGCCCCTAAGGCAGCTCAGTTCAGCCCCCACGCCGTCTACAGCAGCTCGTGACTCATCATTGTGTCTACAACTACTCAGCATCTACGTATCTCCAGCCAGTGCAGTTTTTTCTTGTGTTGCCCAGTTAAAATTTTTTTTTTTTCTTTCCCTTGCTGTTACATTCCCAGTTCATCACCAGTTTTGTTTTCCCCAGTGATTTGTTACAGTAAAACTTCCTCGCACCAGTTCATAGTTTCACTTAAGCTTGTTTTTAGCACGTTCGAGTAGTGCAGTAAATGTTTTGTTCTCCGTGTGCTAAAGCCGCAGTCAGTGAGCGCGCCCAGACACACTTGCCAGTGTAAACATACCACGCACAGCTGTGGCTCACGCTGAGTTAGCCACGTTTCTCTCATATCTTATACCTCCACAGAGTAACCCCGGTCTTTCCTGTTCTTCCCAAGTCCATTCTGATAATTTTTCCTACGACATTGAAGCCCCATAGCAGTATACAAATGCTATGAGGCGTGTAGTGTTACTAGAGCATCACTGAAAGTTTCAGGACCTGCAGCACCCAGTACCTTCGTCCATCTCCTGCACTCAAAGTTAAGTAAACAGTGACTTACCTAGCATTTCCTAATATTTTGTGACATTATTTAACTGTTCTGCACCAATACAGTTACAGTTACTGAAGCCATACTTCAGTAAATTGTTCAGTTTTAGTCATCAGTGTACATTTTGCCACTTATCCACAGCTACTTAAATTTTGTACATTTATTTTGCACTCCTACATTTTAAATTTCAGTATTTTATTCTGCATCTTGCACCTCAGTTCTTGATTTAAATTGTTCAGTGTTAACCATTTATACAATTTACCTCTCACACACAGTTTGCAAGTAATTCCTGTGTGCTGTTAATTTTGTTAGTTGCACCTGCAAGTTAGCCACAGATTGTTGACAACCCTGTACTGCTTTGTTTGTTAGTGTGTTTTTTTTTCTTTTAATAAGTGTAATCTTCAAGTACTTAAGTATTAGTTTATTCTACCTGCAGTGATACAATCTGTGCCTAGCCCATTACACTTTTCTCCTGTTTCCCCATTTATTTGCTTTACATATACAGGAAGGCCCCGCTTTATGGCGTTTCACTTTACGGCGTTCCACTAATACGGTCATTTCAAATTATGACCAAAACTCGCTATACGGCTCCCCCCACCTGACTTTCTAATATGGTCACCGCACCCCACCTTGTTTGTTTACATTCTTCGTGAGCTCAGTAAGCACTAAGTCTCTCCATTTTGTCTGGAAACTCCAAAATTTCAAATGTTTTTAAAAGTTATTTCATATTTTATATATACTCTGATAATTATACTTATGTATACCTGTACTTAAATAAACTTACATACTGTGCTGGCATGCAGGTACACATTAAAATCAGTAAGAGTGTCTTATGTCTCCAGACGTCCTATTAGTAATGATAATAATAATCATCGTCTCATTTAAATGTCGTATATTACGTTAAATACACATTTTCATTAATCCATCTATGATATTTTTTCAAAATTATATAATAAACACGATACATAACATAAAAAGATGATAAATACACCCCACAATAGAATAAATAAACATAAATATGAGATGTGGTAGCAGACGACTTGCACAAGTGACGCCATATTAGAAATGCTAATAATAATAATAATCATCAAGTCTTATTAAATGTTGTATATTACGTTAATATACACATTTTCATTAATCCATCCATGATATTTTTTCAAAATTATATAATAAACACGAAACATAACATAAAAAGATGATAAATACACCCTACAATAGAATAAATAAACATAAATATGAGATGTCGTAGCCAGATAACTTGTACAAGTGATGCCAAGAATAACATTTTCTCTAATCTAACATAAGAGAAAATGTGTTACTGGGGGTAACTGTAGAAAATTATTCCTTTCGTATGTATGTAAGTTTATTCAGGTATACACAAATACAGTTACATAGATTATCATACATAACAACATATGTGTAGAGAACCTAGGATAACCCAAAAAAGTCAGAGTGACTTATTTCCATTGCCTTCACTCAGAGCATCATTTCTTCTTAAAATGATGTTACATGAGAATGGGAGTGTTCTTCTTTATTTATTCTACCGTATCAATGTAGAGACAACCTGTACACAATGTAACTTGTACACAAACCAGACGCATACACCTCGTTTACAAAACTTACCTTCGCCTGGTTTGTTTACATAACTCTGCGCCTGTCCCCTCTCATGCACTCATTCTTTCTCTCTCTCATTTATTCGTTTTATCTCATTTACTTACTCCTGACCCTACATTAAGACTACAAATATTTTAAGGTAAGTAATGAGTGAACTGTATATACATTTTATCGCTCTGGGATGCTTAAATATCATGGAATATATGTGTGGGTGGGGTGGCCTGGTATGGGAGCCTGGCTGACTACCATATATACCACACTTGATTTCTTACAATAAATACTACTTGTCTCACCCTAGATTAAGACTATAAATATTTTAAGGTAAGTAATGAGTGCACTATGTGTGTATTGTACTTTTTATTGTTTTTTGATGCCTGATTCTATTGCTAACTTAATATATGTTAGTGTAAATTTGTTATCTAGTGTTTGTATGCATTTGTAAGTGGAAAAAAAGGGTGTTCCACTTTACGGCGGTTTCTGCTTTACGGCGGTAGCCTGGAACCTAACCAGCCGTATAAGTGGGGCCTTCCTGTATTCTATGTTTTATCTGTGAGTATTCACCAATGTGCATTACTTTTTGCTATTTTGTATACCCAAGTCATTGAGTGCATTTTTGGGAACCTGCTTATTTACCATTAATTACCAAACTTACTTGTGAAGTTCATTAATTTTGATCTTGAGATTGTGAAATTTTTGTTTTTGCCAGTGTACACCCTGCTAACACCAGTTAACCTTTGCCCTATTCTTGAATTTAATAATTTGCATTTTTATTAATTTTATTTTGTGTGCAATATAGCATTTCTTGATACAGTGTATTTTTTTTTTCTGTGATTTTTGGCACAATCCCATTCTCTGATATCTTTGCTGTGCCAACTTCCCTTTGTGCAAGTGATTTTTTTTTTGCATTCCAATTTGCAACTGCTAGCACCTGCAATATTTTTAAACTGTGCTTGCAGCACAGTTTAGTGTTGTGTAGTACCTGATTTATTTTAAATTTTGTGCAATTTTTGCTACCAGTGTTTACAGTTCAACTCCTTTTCATAAATTTTGTTGCCAGTCTCCTGGTGAAATTATTGACCACCCTTAGCTTCATTTTGTGCACTTCCCTGTAGTTCATTCTCTTGCATACATCTCTTATTTTGTGTTTCAGTGTGTACCACTTTTTGTTGTTTTGCTCAAATTATTTCCATCACTAAGCAGTTTACCTAGTACCGTGATGTCGTGTTCTCTCTGACTCTGTGTTGAATTGTAGCCAGTGCATACCATTTCTTGCTCTGACCTGTTTACCCTCTTCGTGACCTGCTTGCGTTTGAACAATTGACGTCATGACTAAGACACGCAGTGGCCGTACCATTAGTCCAGATTCTGCTGATGCTAGCAATGGTGCCTCAGCCAGCGTGAACACGCGGCAGGGCATCGAAGCCCCCGTGACAGTTGGTCAACTTGTGGCTCAAATCTCGACCACCAGTGGGCCGGCTACTCGTCCATACCCGACCCTTCTTTTTGACGGTCGTTCAAATAGGTTAGAGCCATGACTGCAGTCAGTCGAGACGACTGTTAAGGCCCTATTTGATAGTCCCATGGATGCACAGTACATTCGTGCTACTGTTGCAGCAGTGGATCTCACCCGGGATGATATAGGTGCCTTTGTGCAGCTCAATCGCGTTTGTAAGATTCGGTCTAGCCGTCTGCTCTGACTAGTTCATATTTCGCGGCATTTAGGTGCTGCCCTCTGTAGGCTCACCCAGGTCAGTGGGAGGCTCAGCCCATCTGCCCTCACTCCTAGGCCGACCCTCTTGATAGACACAAGTGCTCCCCCTCCATGGACTGGCTTGCGGTCACTCCCTCACACTGCCCGTTGTGTACTCACTCCTACCCAATTAAAGCCAAACTAGTCCACGGCCGTATCATTCCTACCTACGCTACCTTCATCGGCACTAAACCGCTGTTCAGCAGCAAGAACAGCAATAACAGTAGTACAGTCTATTTCAGTGGTACAGTCTATTTCCGGAATACAGTTAATTTTTTTTTCTAAAGTACATTCCATGGAAAGTCCCTTGTTATGCACGGCTTCCTAGTTGTGACCCAGTGTGACCTGCTGCTGCTTGCTAGTTCTGACCCAGTGTGACCTGCTGCTGCTTGCTAGTTCTGACCCAGTGTGACCTGCTGCTGCTTGCCAGTTCTGACCCAGTGTGACCTGCTGCTTGCTAGTTCTGATCCAGTGTGACCTGCTGCTGCTTGCTAGTTGTGACCCAGTGTGACCTGCTGCTGCTTGCTAGTTCTGACCCAGTGTGGCCTGTTGCTGCTTGCTAGTTCTGACCCAGTGTGACCTGCTGCTGCTTCCTAGTTCTGACCCAGTGTGACCTACTGCTGCTTGTTAGTTATGCCCCAGTGTGACCTGCTGCTGCTTGCTAGTTCTGACCCAGTGTGACCTGCTGCTGCTTGCTAGTTCTGACCCAGTGTGACCTGCTGCTGCTTGCTAGTTCTAATCCAGTGTGACCTGCTGCTGCTTGCTAGTTGTGACCCAGTGTGACCTGCTGCTGCTTGCTAGTTCTGACCCAGTGTGACCTGTTGCTGCTTGCTAGTTCTGACCCAGTGTGACCTGCTGCTGCTTCCTAGTTCTGACCCAGTGTGACCTACTGCTGCTTGTTAGTTATGCCCCAGTGTGACCTGCTGCTGCTTGCTAGTTCTGACCCAGTGTGACCTGCTGCTGCTTGCTAGTTCTGACCCAGTGTGACCTGCTGCTGCTTGTTAGTTATGACCTAGATAAACCCACTGCTGCTTGCTAGTTATGACCCAGTGTGACCTGCTGCTGCTTGCTAGTTCTGACCCAGTGTGACCTGCTGCTGCTTGCTAGTTCTGACCCAGTGTGACCTGCTGCTGCTTGCTAGTTCTGACCCAGTGTGACCTGCTGCTGCTTATTAGTTATGACCCAGTGTGACCTGCTGCTGCTTGCTAGTTATGACCCAGTGTGACCTGCTGCTGCTTGCTAGTTCTGACCCAGTGTTACCTGCTGCTGCTTGCTAGTTCTGACCCAGTGTGATCTGTTGCTTGCTAGTTATGACCCAGTGTGACCTGCTGCTGCTTGATAGTTCTGACCCAGTGTGACCTGCTGCTGCTTGCTGGTTCTGACCCAGTGTGACCTGCTGCTGCTTACTAGTTATGACCCAGTGTGACCTGCTGCTGCTTGCTAGTTCTGACCCAGTGTGACCTGCTGCTGCTTGCTAGTTCTGACCCAGTGTGACCTGCTGCTGCTTGCTAGTTCTGACCCAGTGTTACCTGCTGCTGCTTGCTAGTTCTGACCCAGTGTGATCTGTTGCTTGCTAGTTATGACCCAGTGTGACCTGCTGCTGCTTGATAGTTCTGACCCAGTGTGACCTGCTGCTGCTTGCTAGTTCTGACCCAGTGTGACCTGCTGCTGCTTACTAGTTATGACCCAGTGTGACCTGCTGCTGCTTGCTAGTTCTGACCCAGTGTGACCTGCTGCTGCTTGCTAGTTCTGACCCAGTGTGACCTGCTGCTGCTTGCTAGTTCTGACCCAGTGTTACCTGCTGCTGCTTGCTAGTTCTGACCCAGTGTGACCTGCTGCTGCTTGCTAGTTCTGACCCAGTGTGATCTGTTGCTTGCTAGTTATGACCCAGTGTGACCTGCTGCTGCTTGCTAGTTATGACCCAGTGTGACCTGCTGCTAACTAGTTGTGACCCAGATAAACCTACTACTGCTTGCTAGTTGTGACCCAGTGTGACCTGCTTGCTAGTTGTGACCCAGTGTGACCTGCTGCTTGCTAGTTGTGACCCAGAGTGACCTGCTGCTGCTTACTAGTTGCGACCCAGTGTGACCTGCTGCTTGCTAGTTGTGACCCAGAGTGACCTGCTGCTGCTTGCTAGTTATGACCCAGTGTGACCTGCTGCTGCTTGCTAGTTATGACCCAGTGTGACCTGCTGCTTGCTAGTTGTGACCCAGAGTGACCTGCTGCTGCTTACTAGTTGCGACCCAGTGTGACCTGCTGCTGCTTTACTCTTGTCTAGCACTTTTCTCATAAGTAAGTTTATTCAGTTACAGGTACACATAGCTACATACATTATCATACATAGCAGCATATTCTAACCATACAATAGAGCAAAAAAGTAATGTGAAGGACCTGGGAGTGATTATGTCAGAGGATCTCAACTTCAAAGACCACAACAATGTATCTACTGCACCTGCTAGGAAAGTGATAGGATGGATAATGAGAACTTTCAAAACTAGGGACACCAAACCCATGATGATTCTCTTTAAACTGCTTGTTCTCTCTACCCTGGAATACTGATGTACACCAACTGTCCCCTTCAAGGCTGGTGACATTGCTGACCTAGAGAGTGTACAAAGAACTTTCATGGCACACATAAGTGCTATAAGGCATCTAAACTACTGGGAACAGTTGAAGGTCCTTGGTCTGTATTCCCTCGAATGCAGGTGAGAGAGAGACATGATAATATACACTTGGAAGGTCCTGGAGGGATTGGTACCAAACCTGCACACGAAAATCACTCCTTATGAAAGCAAAAGACTTGGCAGGAGATGCAACATTCCTCCGATGAAAAGTAGGGGTGCCACGAGTACACTGAGAGACAACACAATAAGTGTCAGGGGCCCAAGACTGTTCAATTGCCTCCCAGTATACAAAAGGGGGATTACCAATAGACCCCTGGCTGTCTTCAAGAAGGCACTGGACAGGCACCTAAAGTCAGTACCTGACCATCTGGGCTGTGGTTCATATGTCAGCTTGGCCAGCAGTAACAGCCTGGTTGATCAGACCCTGATCCACCATGAGGCCTGGTCTTAGACCGGGCCGCGAGGGTGTTGACCCCCGAAACCCTCTCCAGGTAAACTCAAGGTAAGGTCAGTCAGACTTACAGTCAGTCTTGTAGCCAAGGTCAGTCAGACTTACAGTCAGTCTTGTAGCCAAGGTCAGTCAGACTTACAGTCAGTCTTGTAGCCAAGGTCAGTCAGACTTACAGTCAGTCTTGTAGCCAAGGTCAGTCAGACTTACAGTCAGTCTTGTAGCCAAGGTCAGACTTACAGTCAGTCTTGTAGCCAAGGTCAGACTTACAGTCAGTCTTGTAGCCAAGGTCAGACTTACAGTCAGTCTTGTAGCCAAGGTCAGACTTACAGTCAGTCTTGTAGCCAAGGTCAGACTTACAGTCAGTCTTGTAGCCAAGGTCAGACTTACAGTCAGTCTTGTAGCAAAGGTCAGTCAGACTTACAGTCAGTCTTGTAGCCAAGGTCAGTCAGACTTGCAGTCAGTCTTGTAGCCAAGGTCAGTCAGACTTACAGTCAGTCTTGTAGCCAAGGTCAGACTTACAGTAAGTCTTGTAGCCAAGGTCAGACTTACAGTAAGTCTTGTAGCCAAGGTCAGACTTACAGTCAGTCTTGTAGCCAAGGTCAGACTTACAGTCAGTCTTGTAGCCAAGGTCAGTCAGACTTACAGTCAGTCTTGTAGCCAAGGTCAGTCAGACTTACAGTCAGTCTTGTAGCCAAGGTCAGTCAGACTTACAGTCAGTCTTGTAGCCAAGGTCAGTCAGACTTACATGAATTTAATAATTGAACATCAAGAGACTGATCCCATGAACTTCACAACTGAACATCAAAAAACTAACCCCATGCACTTTGTGGGTGAATGACTGCTCCTCGAAGGCCGTGGAGGCATCAGACTGCAAGATGCCGTACATGTGAGGCAGCAGCAGAGACCCGAACAAATCCGTGGCTTCCCTGGGCAGCTGTGTGAGCATATTGTCTATGCTGCACACCAGTACCCTGGGGCCCTTGAAGCTGTAACAGGGTTCCACAATATTAATCATAATGTATGATTTACATGTTATAGAATATTGTTAAGTACAAAGAAAGCCACTAACTCTGTCTGTCGTTATTTCTCTCACTATCTTTACTTGTGTACCTGTTAGTGTCTTTATACTGGTCGGCGTCGTAGAGACAGAAGGGCGTTGTCAATGGTGGTACACTTTGTCACGAACTCTCTAGATCCTCCAGGATCTGCTGAGACGTCACAGATGGCCAGCATCCTGTGTGGCAGTGATGGTGAACCTCTCTGTAATAAGCAACATCATCTTCATTATCATAATAATAATAATCAGTATGTGGTTTTTTGTATATGATTATCTATTTAGAGACCACAGTATGTCTATCAGTGGACACAGAGGGGAATGAGTCTCAATTTTACTTTGTGGATTATTATTACTATTATTATATTCAAAATAGGCACTAAGTCTGTATGTAAGGAACTGAGAAATACAAATAGGTAAGTATAGGCAGACAGAGAGGAAGAAAAAGGCTGTGGGTCCAAGATTGCTGAGTAGATGTGCAGACCAGCTAGCAGCACCTCTAACTCACATCTATTAGCAGTGCCTAGTAGTGCAAATGGCCTTCTCTGTTCACAAAAGGAAGAGCAGAATGGAAATCAACAACCACAGACTTGTGTCAGTTTTGTCAATCACTGGCAAGATTCCTGAGACAATAACCTCACAACAAATGAGGACGAGTTTTTCCACTACCATTCACTTCTTTGTGACCGTCAATATGGCTTCAGAAAAGGTCACTCTTCTGATCTGTTGTTAAACTTCTCCACTAAGTGGCACCAGTCACTAAATGATTCATCAGTCAGCTGTGTAATAACACTGGACATTGCTACATTTCCACCGAGTATGGCACCAGGGACTCTTGGCAAAACTGCAAGCACTAGGAGTCACCAGCTAGATCTACACTATGCCTTCTCATTGATTACCTCCAAGGTATATCTCTAAGTGTAGTTCTGAGTGGAACAGAGTCAACAAGACACACTACTAGTGCCAGTGTATCACAGGGAAGTGTGCTTATGCTATTGTTATGGAATGTTTATTTCAATGACCTTCAGCTCATTCTAGAATCCCATGCATATGGAGATGACTGTACTCCAACATTCACTTATCCAGGAGAGGAAATGCTAGCTGCTCTACATTAAATCAATCACCAGCTTACAGCTATATTAGCCTAGAAAAAATGATGGCAGGTTGCATTTGCTTCTAAGAAAACACAGATTATGGTCTCTAGGAACCGTGATAGTAATGCTGGAGCAGCGGTAAGAATGAATGGGAGAGTGTTGGTACCCTGAGATGAGGTTGATATCCATGGGGTAAAATTTGACTCTAAACAGTACAGGCTGCAAGACTCTGTATGAGACAAGACTGCTTACACCTTGAGTGTGCTCCACTTTCTTGGATTGCCTGCCCCATGTCTCATCTGTGATTTCTTGACAGAATAGAGAAGAGAGGAAGATGACTTATCTCTTGTCTGAACCCAGCCTGGACAGATCCATCATTTCAACAGAGCCTTCAACACTGGAGGGATGTGGGTTGCCTTACTGTTGTAGACAAGGCTAATAATGTCAAAGTACCTCCACTCCAAGAACAGCAAGAAGTGAGCTTCTACACCACAAGACAGGCAGCAAGCAGCAACTACACTCTCACTGTACCCTACTCCAGAACATCACTTCATCTGAGATCATTTATTCCTAAGATGATTCTAAAATGGAACATGTTCATACAACATAACATAACTGAAATAAAGTCAGATGACCAAATAAAATTGCTGGCCCACATATGCCTCCAATTTCATTCTGTTTGTAAGTAAGTAGGCTACAGGTACACTTAAGTACAATTACCATACATATTTGTAAAATACCCACCAGGATAACCCAAAAAAGTCAAAATCCATTGTGGTCATAAAATAAAAAGGTTTTCAAATGAGTTGAAGTTAAGTAACAGCTCTTGTAAATAAAGATAGCAACTTTTAACCCAACCCTGTAAATATCCTTGTGTAAATATAAAGAAACTTACACTTGTAGGGAGCCAGAGTGTATATAGGCTGCAGGAGGAACTTGGCATCAGGGATGGTTAGAAGTTTGGGTGAGTTCACTGTCCCGTATATACCACTGATGATCAATGTGGCATATGGCACCACCTGAAACAACCAGTGAAATGAATGAAAACATATACAAGTTCTATGCACAGT
This sequence comes from Cherax quadricarinatus, assembly GCF_038502225.1. Classification (NCBI taxonomy): domain Eukaryota; kingdom Metazoa; phylum Arthropoda; class Malacostraca; order Decapoda; family Parastacidae; genus Cherax; species Cherax quadricarinatus. Next base: position 18,351,651 of record NC_091378.1, on the reverse strand, counting down.
GAGAAGATACAAAAGTTCTATATACAGTGAAGATATATACAAGTTCCAGTATATACTTTGAAAATATATACAAACTCTACATACAGTGAAAATAATATATACAATTTCTATATACAGTCAAAATATATAGTCTCTACATACAGTGAAAAGTTGTATGATTCAGGGTTGGCCTACCATACTTTTGCCATTGTTTGGTAAGAAAATTATCTTACAATCAAGAAAACTGTTCTCATGACCAAGAAAACGACCATATGATAAAAAATTAATTTGGTGAACAGGACAATGACCTTGTGAGCAGGACAATAACCTTGTGAGCAGGACAATGACCTTGTGAGCAGGACAATGACCTTGTGAGCAGGACAATGACCATGTGATCAGGACAATAACCTTGTGAGCAGGACAATGACCTTGTGAGCAGGACAATAACCTTGTGAGCAGGACAATGACCTTGTGAGCAGGACAATAACCTTGTGAGCAGGACAATGACCTTGTGAGCAGGACAATAACCTTGTGAGCAGGACAATGACCATGTGAGCAGGACAATAACCTTGTGAGCAGGACAATGACCTTGTGAGCAGGACAATAACCTTGTGAGCAGGACAATGACCTTGTGAGCAGGACAATGACCTTGTGAGCAGGACAATGACCATGTGAGCAGGACAATAACCATGTGAGCAAGACAATGACCCTGTGAGCAGGGCAATGACCTTGTGAGCAAAAAATTCTAACCTTGTGAGAAAAGACAGAGATGTATCTCTCAGGATGTTCTTCATATTCGACAGCATTGTACTGTCCACTGTCTTTATGAACCAAGTGATCACAGCGGCTCACCTCTCAACAGTAAATATTGTTGGTCGCTGCTCACAGGAAGAAAATAACTAAGTCACACAGGGGAAATAAACACGGCATGGTTTGTGACCAGTTAGTGGTGGAGGTTTGAGCCTTCACCCAGTAATCCAACTGGTGTGGGTCGCATCCTGGGGACAAAATTACCGTATTTCACAGCTTATGACTTGTTTTATTTCAATGGTTCAGCATTGGATTTAACTGGGAGAGCTACAGCTCCCCCCCCCCCACAACCCAACTTACAACTCCCATAACTGACCTTCAGTTTATAAGATGCAGTGATTTTTGGGAGACATTTTATGGGGAAAAATTGCATCTAATAAACTGCAAAATACAATAACCTAAGTTGCAGGAAATGCTCTGCATAACAAGGGATTTTCTATATACTGTACATAGTAGTACATCACTAATGTTAGCTATGGTCTGTATACCTTGTACAGTTAGTCCTTGACTTACAAACACATTGAGAATCTTGTGTATTATATCATTACAGGAGGCCCTCCATATTAGAGGGGGTTGGGGATCGAGAACCTCGCAAATCTTGAAAATTCACAAATGTTTGGTGCACAAATATGATGTAGGGAAATATAATAATACTGTACTGTAGCAGTCACAAATGTTTTTATGTGCAAATATATTGCAGGGAATATTAACCCTTTGACTGTCGCGGCCGTATATATACGTCTTACGAGGTACCGTGTTTAACGTACATATACTCATAAATTCAAACGGCTTCAAATCAAGCAGCAGAAAGCTGGTAGGCCCACATGTGAGAGAATGGGTGTGTGTGCACCATATAAAAAAAATCCTGGAGCACGCAGTGCATAATGAGAAAAAAAAACTCCGACCGTTTTTTTTAATTTTCGTATAGTATTTATGATTGTATTCTCGTTTTCTTGGTCTCATTTGATAGAATGGAAAACATATTATAGAAATAGAGGTGATTTTGATTGATTTTACTATAAAAAGAACCTTGAAATGGAGCTAAAAGTAGGGGAAATGTTTGATTTTTGCCAATGTTCAAAAGTAAACAAATGATGTCATTGTCCAATAAATGTCCAAGTAGCCATTCTAATATGCAGTCATGAATGAGTTGACATTATTTGTACAATTATTACAGTATTGCAGTAGTCTGCATAATAGTAAGTCTTCTACTTTTTGTTTGAATAAAAATTCAAAATAGAAAGCAAGAGTAATATCAGAGGGGCTTGGAGACGTGACTGATGAACAAAGAAAATGTTATTTTAGAGCCAGGAATGTCTGCATTGTTCATTCTGGACCTTATTTTGAAATTGTCATATTTTTTAATTTTCGTGAAATTGGCCGAATTGCAAATTTTTGACCACATTATTGGGTAGTTGAAATCGGTAAATGGGCAGTTTCTTGTACTTAATCGATAGAAAAAATGGAGTTCTAAAGAAATAGCTATGAGTTTGGTCGACTGGAACAATGGAATTAGCCAAAAATAGGGCTCAAAGTGGGCAAAATAGCCGATTTGTAAATATCGCCGAGGTAGCTAACTTCGTGAGAGAATAATTCCGTAATTTTTTTTTTAAATTTTGCGACACCAGGGGTCCACTGTACGGCGTTCTGCTAATACGGTCATTTCAAATTATGACCAAAACTCGCTATACGGCTCCCCCCACCTGACTTTCTAATATGGTCACCGCGCCCCACCTTGTTTGTTTACATTCTTCGTGAGCTCAGTAAGCACTAAGTCTCTCCATTTTGTCTGGAAACTCCAAAATTTCAAATGTTTTTAAAAGTTATTTCATATTTTATATATACTCTGATAATTATACTTATGTATACCTGTACTTAAATAAACTTACATACTGTGCTGGCATGCAGGTACACATTAAAATCAGTAAGAGTGTCTTATGTCTCCAGACGTCATATTAGTAATGATAATAATAATCATCGTCTCATTTAAATGTCGTATATTACGTTAAATACTCATTTTCATTAATCCATCTATGATATTTTTTCAAAATTATATAATAAACACGATACATAACATAAAAAGATGATAAATACACCCCACAATAGAATAAATAAACATAAATATGAGATGTGGTAGCAGACGACTTGCACAAGTGACGCCATATTAGAAATGCTAATAATAATAATAATAATCACCGAGTCTTATTAAATGTTGTATATTACGTTAATATACACATTTTCATTAATCCATCCATGATATTTTTTTCAAAATTATATAATAAACATGATACATAACATAAAAAGATGATAAATACACCCTATAATAGAATAAATAAACATAAATATGAGATGTGGTAGCCAGGTAACTTGTACAAGTGATGCCAAGAATAACATTTTCTCTAATCTAACATAAGAGAAAATGTGTTACTGGGGGTAACTGTAGAAAATTATTCCTTTCGTATGTATGTATTATTATTATTATAATCAAGGGGAAAGCGCTAAACCCAGAGGATTATACAGCACCTGGGGGGGGGGGGATGTGGAAGGCATTCAGGCTTAATTTGGGAAACTGGAGCACAGATCCAATTCCCTAAATCAAGAGCCCCTCACCAACATCAAGGAACCTTCCTTGAGGGGCATATGTATGTAAGTAAGTTTATTCAGGTATACACAAATACAGTTACATAGATTATCATACATAACAACATATGTGTAGAGAACCTAGGATAACCCAAAAAAGTCAGAGTGACTTATTTCCATTGCCTTCACTCAGAGCATCATTTCTTCTCAAAATGATGTTATTATTATTATTATAATAAAAAAAGAAGCTCTAAGCCACAAGGGCTATACAGCGCAAAATGATGTTACATGAGAATTGGAGTGTTCTTCTTTATTTATTCTACCGTATCAATGTAGAGACAACCTGTACACAATGTAACTTGTACACAAACCAGACGTGTACACTTCGTTTACAAAACTTACCTTTGCCTGGTTTGTTTACATAACTCTGCGCCTGTCCTCTCTCATGCACTCATTCTTTCTCTCATTTATTCATTTTATCTCATTTACTTACTCCTGACCCTACATTAAGACTACAAATATTTTAAGGTAAGTAATGAGTGAACTGTATATACATTTTATCGCTCTGGGATGCTTAAATATCATAGAATATGTGTGGGTGGGTTGGCCTGGTATGGTAGCCTGGCTGACTACCATACATACCACACTTGATTTTTTACAATAAATACTACTCATCTCACCCTATATTTTAAGGTAAGTAATGAGTGAACTGTATATACATTTTATCGCTCTGGGATGCTTAAATATCATAGAATTGTATGTGTGGGTGGGGTGGCCTGGTATGGTAGCCTGGCTGACTACCATACATACCACACTTGCTTTCTTACAATAAATACTACTTGTCTCACCCTAGATTAAGACTATAAATATTTTAAGGTAAGTAATGAGTGCACTATGTGTGTATTGTACTTTTTTATTGTTTTTTGATGCCTGGTTCTATTGCTAACTTAATATATGTTAGTGTAAACTTGTTATCTAGTGTTTGTTTGCATTTGTAAGTGGAAAAAAAGGGTGTTCCACTTTACGGCGGTTTCCGCTTTACGGCGGTAGCCTGGAACCTAACCAGCCGTATAAGTGGGGCCTTCCTGTATATCATAACTAAGAGATAAACCCATAGGAGTCATACAGCACTGCAGATTATATGCAGACAAGCCTTCATTTAAGAGAAACTCTTTCTAAGTGGTGCTTGTGAACTCCTGATATTGTGTTCAGTATTATTCCAGGACATAAGCCTATGAAAGACAGGCTGACATTAATGTTGTGTAGTAATGCTAGTGGTGATTGCAAAGTGAAGCCTTTATTGGCATATCACTCTGAAACTCCCAAAGTATTCAGGAAAAACAATATCATCAAGGGTAATTTGTGTGTGCTGTGGAGAACAAACACAAAGGCATGGGTCACTAGGGAACTTTTCATGGACTGGTTTTATGGTGTGTTTGGCCCCACTGTGAAAAAATACCTCCTGGAAAAGAAATTGTCACTCAAGTGCCTCCTGGTACTGGACAATGCTCCTACTCATCATCACGAGTTGCAAGAGCAAATTGCAGGGGAGTTTAACTTTGTTAAAGTGAAGTTTTTGACTCCTAATACAACTCTCCTCCAGCCCATGTACCAGCAGGTCATTTCAAACTTCAAAAAGCTCTACACAAAAGCAGTGTTTCAAAAGTGCTTTGAAGTGAGCTCATACTGAATTGACCCTAAGAGAGCTTTGGAAAAATCACTTCAATATCCTCAGTTGCATAAACCTTATAGGTAAGGCTTGGGAGGGAGTGACTTGCAGGACTTTGAACTCTGCTTGGAGGAAACTGTGGCCACAGTGTGTACGAGACGGATTTTGAAGGGTTTGGGGCTAACCCTCAGGAGCCAATGCCAGTAGTGGAAGCTATTGTGTCATTGGGGAAGTCCTTGGGGTTGGAGGTTTGTGGCGAGGATGTGGAAGAATTGGTGCAGGATGATGATGAAGAACTAACCACTGCAGACCTGCAAGAGCTTGAGGTGCAACAGCAACAGATCACAGCTCAGGAATGTTCTTCAGAGCAGGAGGAAGAGAGATGGAGGAAGATGCCTTTGTCACCGATTAAGGAAATGTGTACAATGTTTACAAAAGTGCAAGCATTTATCAATGAATTTTATCCTGTCACAGCTGTTGCAGGCTGTATTGGCAACATGTACAATGACACTCTTGTGTCCCATTTTAGGGAAATCCTAAGGGCACGTGAGAAGCAGAGCTCTCTGGACAGATTTTTGGTGCGACAGGGGTCCAGTGACTCTCAAGCTGGTCCTAGTGGCATTAAAAAAATCAAGAAGGGAAGTAACCCCACCAGAGGACTTGGTACCTGAAGTCTTTATGGAAGGGGATTCCCCTTCCAAACAATAGAAGACCACCACCACCACCTCCTCCTCCTCCACCTCCTCCACCTCCTCCTCCTCCTCCTCCTCCTCCTCCTCCTCCTCCTCCTCCCTCCCTCCCCCCCCTGCTGCTGCCACCGCCGGCACATCACTCATCAGCAACTCCACAATAAAGGTAAGTGGCATTTAATTACAGTGGACCCCCGGTATTCGATGGCATCAGTATTCGATAAATCCAGTATTCGATGCATCATATCGCAAAAATTTTGCCTCGGTATCCGATTGAAAACCCGGTATTCGATACGATTCGCACGAGACGGTGTCCATGTGTGGCCTGAACTGCCCCGTGGGTGCCAGTGTTTACAAGCCAGCCAGTGTGCGCGCATCTAAGGATACACTCGGTACATTCCATATTATCCATATTATCACTGTTTTTGGTGCTTCTTTCTGCAAAATAAGTCACCATGGGCCCCAAGAAAGATTCTAGTGCCAACTCTTTGAGAAAAAAGGCGCTAATGACTATTGAAATGAAGAAAGAGCTAATTGCAGAGTACGAAAGTGGAGTGCATGTGTCGGAGCAAGTCAGGTTGTATAATAAACCTCAATCAACCATCTCTACTATAGTGACCAGAAAAACGGCAATCAAGGAAGCTGTTCTTGCAAAAGATGCAAATGTGATTACAAAACAGTGACTGCAAGTGTTAGAAAATGTTGAGAGACTGTTACTGGTGTGGATAAATGAAAAACAGATAGCAGGAGATAGCATCTCTGAAGCGATCATTTGTGAAAAGGTTAGGCAGTTGCATGACGATTTGGTAAAGAAACTGCCTGCAACTAGTGCTGATGTGAGTGAATTTAAGGCCAGCAAAGGTTGGTTTGAAAGATTTAAGAATTGTAGTGGCATTCATAGTGTGATTAGGCATGGTGAGGCTGCCAGTTATGTTGTGCGACAGAGGTCCAGTGACTCTCAAACTGGTCCTAGTGGCATTAAAAGAAGAAGGGAAGTAACCCCAGAAAAGGACTTCCTAACGGAAGGGGATTCCCCTTCTAAACACTAACACCTCTCCCCTCCTCCCATCCCACCAATCATCACCAGATCTTCATTAGAGGTAAGTGTCAATTATTTTATTGTTATTGTAATTATTCTATTGCATTAAACTTAATATTTCATGTAGTAAATTTTTTTTTTCATACTTTTGGGTGTCTTGCACGGATTAATTTGATTTCCATTATTTCTTATGAGGAAAACTGATTCAGTTTTCGATATTTTCGGTATTCGATGAGCTCTCAGGAACGGATTAATATCGAATTCCGGGGGTCCACTGTATTGCTTATTTTGCATGTCCTATTCGTTTTTGTGTAGGGAAATGTATATTTCATGTAAAAAAAAATTATTTTGTTTAATATTTTGGGTGTCTGGAACGGATTAATTCTATTTCCATTACATGTATTTCTTATGGGGAAAATTAATTCGAGTAACGGCTAATTCAACCAAAGGCTAGCTTTCTGGAATGGATTAAAGCCGTTGGTCGAGGGTCCACTATACTCACTTTTTCACCTCTTTTGCACTTTTTTTTTGTCATGGCTTCAAATGTGTGTGTGTGTATGTATATTTTAATAATACTACTGAAGATATATCCATTCATCCCTAATATGGTAAATTGGTTGTGGAATAATCATACATGGGCAAATATTTTACAATAATTGATGATTTTCTCAGTATGGTGGTACAGTTGGCAGTCCGGTTCTTCTTGAGCCACCTGAAGAAGAAATGGATATTGAAAGAAGAAACTATTGGTATCAATTTTCCATCATGTAATCAGGAATGTTAACCACAGGTGAATTTTTTAGGAAGTTATTTATTAACATTTGCAAAAAGCAACAATTTTTAACACATTGGCCCATTTCCTATCAAGGTAATAATACATTCACCACTATTGCATTCACTCAATAGGTGTCTAGGCCAAAGTGTACATACATTATAATTCAAATGAGCCTCTGTATTGCAACAATCCTCTCCTTCATTGTACTTCCTACCTTCTGCAACTCCAATCCAGCTAACCCATTTTCCTGAATATCTTCATAAATATTACTACTCATGATTTTTCTTCTGTGAGACTGGCACATATAAAGTTAATACTTGAGAATATCTTGTAGTTTAGTGTTGAAGAATGAAAAAATTATCAAGAAGTTACAATACCATCATTCATGTATGTAACCATTTTTTCCTCTCACCATTTCTTTATATGCTAATTTATTCAATTCTGAAGGTTTTTATATGTAGTTCATTTTTTTTTTTTTTTTTTTTTATGAGAGAGAGAGAGAGAGAGAGAGAAAGAGAGAAACATTTCATCTATTATCTTGATGATGATTTATTTTTATTGTTCAGTATTCGAAGAAATATTATTATTGTAATACAGTGGACCCTCGGCCAACGATATTAATCCGTTCCTGAGAGCTCATCGTTAATAAAAATTATTGTTAGTCGAGTTAATTTTCCCCATAAGAAATAATGGAAATCAAATTAATCCATGCAAGACACCCAAAAGTATTAAAAAAAAAAAATTTTACCACATGAAATATTAATTTTAATACATACAAACTGAAGAAGACATGTATAATTACATGACACTTACCTTTATTGAAGATCTGGTGATGATTGATGGGATGGGAGGAGGGGAGAGTGTGGATGGTGTTAGTGTTTAGAAGGGGAATTCCCTTCCATTAGGACTTGAGGTGTCAAGTCCTTTTCCGGGGTTACATCCCTTCTTCTTTTAATGCCACTAGGACCAGCTTGAGAGTCACTGGACCTCCGTTGCACAACATATCTGTCCATAGAGGCCTGTACCTCCCGTTCCTTTATGACATTCCTAAAGTGTTTCACAACATTGTCAGTGTCACAATTAAACACTTGTTCAGGTTTCAATTCTTCACTGTCTATGTACTCCTTGAATTCCTGCACATATTTTTCAGCTGCTTTGTGGTCCGAACTGGCAGCCTCACCATGCCTTATCACATTATGTATGCCACTACGATTCTTAAATCTCTCAAACCAACCTTTGCTGGCCTTAAATTCACTCCCATACCACTAGTTGCAGGCATTTTTCTAATTAAATCATCATGCAACTTCCTAGTCTTTTCACATATGATCGCTTGAGAGATGCTATCTCCTGCTATCTGTTTTTCGTTTATCCACACCAATAACAGTCTCTCAACATCTTCTATCACTTGCGATCTCAGTTTCGAAAATATAGTTGCACATTTGGCAAGAACAGCTTCATTGTTGCCGTTTTCTTGGCCACAATAGTAGCGATGGTTGATTGGGGTTTTGTGTACAACCTGGCCAGCTTGGAGACACGCACTCCACTTTCATACTTAGCAATGATCTCTTTCTTCATATCCATAGTAATTCTCACCCTTTTTGCTGTAGGGTTGTGTTACGTTGGTTGTCCCTTATTACTTTGATAGTAAGGTTCTCACTACATGTTCTAGTGTGGGGTAGCTTTTACTTAATGGTCTTATTTGTCTAGGGGTAATACTTACATCATGGCTGATCATCCTGAGTGTCTCTGATACCCTTTCACCAGCCCTCTTCACAGGTTATGTAAACTACTACTATAAAAATATAACTGTATTCTCAATAGATATGTACAGAATATACAATTACAGCCTCACATTTTCAAAACAACGATCTACACACTGCATAGCTGTTCTCCCACATGGTATATCTCAACAACTTTAGTCCTCTCTCTCCTTGACATAACTCTGGGCTAACCAGTGTTTTGACACACTTTAGTCACCCTGGGTATGGTGGTCACAACTTAAATTATGAAAAAACTCACCCCTGGAGCACACATAATGCCCCAAAAGATAGAAGAAGGACCCAGAGATCCTGCCAGGTTGAAGGCCAGCCACAGAGAGAGAGTCAGTGCGAGGGAGAGGGAGAAAGAGGCTAAGCTCCTCCCACCAAAACAAAAGACTGTTGCCAAGCACAATTCTCCAGTTACCACAATTCTACCACACCTTAATTTTACTTTTACAAAAGGAAATACAACTTTATAAACTACTTATTTGCCAAGCACAATTCTCCAGTTACCACAATTCTACCACACCTTAATTTTACTTTTACAAAAGGAAATACAACTTTATAAACTACTTATTTAAATTGTGTGTTTATGTGTCTATAGTATAACCTATTATATTGAGAAAAATAGGCTTGACCCAGCTGCCTCAGTCATAAGGTTGATCAGTCCTTCTGACATTTAGAGCAAAGTCCCCATCAATTCAATATAATTAGGTATTCCAGAGTAACTGTTACTTATAAATACATGTTGGGTCCTATAGCCCCATAACACCCCCACCTCCAGACGAAGTCTCACAAAAGCTAGCTGTGTCCCTCAGGATACGGCTAGTAAAAAGTATATTGCTTAAGTCTGAAGGCGGTAAACAAGACTACTAGAAATGCTACATTTTCCCAGCACCATAACTACTCTTCACTTTACTGTTATTTACAAGAGATTGCAGAATTTTTTAGAAAAGCAATTTAACCATACCCATATACTCAAGTGTGTAACTATTTACAATTTTAGTGACTTTTAAACAATACACATTACAATGCAAATTTTTGCACACAATGCCCACTGTGAAAGCCCGCACCAACAGGCCTGTGCCTCTGCTACGGTAATCCAGCAAGCAACTGGTACTCCAGGGTGGCATCTTCCTGATCAGGAGACGAGAGTAGAGCCAAACCCAGAGCAGTCAGGTGTACCCCAGGCAGGAAACTTCACAAAACATGTCAAGGTGTCTCTCACTTGGTGGCCGAACCAAACAGTGAGACTTCCAGTCAACACTCACGATCCTTAACATGGTCAGGCACTTAAGCCCATCTTCCGAGGTCCCACTCCACACAGATCCTCCAAACTTATTAAGAGGAGGCTGTCATAGAACATGGAGGGGTCCAAGGGACCACAAGGCAAATCGTCGGGCCGTTTTGTACATAGAGCACACCAAGACACAACATCACATACCTTCCTGAACGTCTCATGTTACCGAAGGTTGTCAACCACTGCCTCAACTCACATTCACGTACACCCTGACCCTCGTCATACTTTTGGCTCCGACTCAACTCCTTTACAGTCAGACGGCTGGTAGAGAGTACTCAGGCTCGCCGAGAGTTCACCACTGCAAAAACAACAAGGTCAGCACATGACAAACACTATGTACAAAGTATGCACCATGCATCTACATGAAACATCTAGAGAGAGCATCAGCAACCACATTCTCTGAGCCTTTTATATATTTAACTTTCAAATTAAAAGGCTGTAGGAACAAAGCCCATCTTAAGAGTCTTTGATTGTGGTTTCTCATTCTTTGCAAAAACCTCAGAGGGTTATGGTCACTATACACTATTACAGGATGTGGGGAAGCACTGATATAAACTTCAAATTTCTGCACAGCTAACACCAAAGCCAAAGCCTCTTTCTCTACAGTTGCATAACCACGTTGATGCTTTTTTAATTTGGCTGAATGGTAACAAACTGGCTGAAGGCTATCTCTCTCATCACCCTGCAACAACACTGCACCTACCCCTACATCACTAGCATCCACTTGTAGAGAGAAGGGGCATTCAAACTCAGGACTTTTCAAGATAGGAGCATTCCCTAATAACATTTTCACATTTTCAAAAGCCCTGTCACACTTGCTGTCCCAGTTGAATTGAACTTTGGGACTGGTCAAAGTTGTCAGTGGTGACGTTACCTGGGAGAGGTTGGGGCAGAAACGTCTGTAATAACCCACCATGCCCAGGAACCTCATCACTGCCTTCCGATTCTGTGGTCTAGGAAAATTTATAATGGCCTCCACCTTAGCATGAATTGGGGCAACTTTTCCCTGACCAACTACATATCCTAAGAATTGTACACTGGCTTGGCCAAACTCACTTTTGCTCAAATTGATGGTTAGATTGGCTTGGGATAGACATTCAAACAACTTTTGCAATCTTACCAAGTGAGTTTCCCACTGGTTACTGAATACCACAATATCATCTAGATAGGCCCGCACACCATCCAACCCCCTTATGACAGTATTTATACGACGCTGGAAGGTGGCAGGAGCATTTTTTAACCCAAAAGGAAGAACATTATATTGAAATAACCCATCTGGAGTGACGAAGGCTGAAATTTCCTTGGCTCGCTGGGTGAGGGGTATCTGATAATACCCTTTAAGTAAGTCCAGTTTGCTCACAAACTTTGCCCCTCCCACAGCATCAATCACATCATCCATACGTGGCAAAGGGTAACCGTCAGCCTTCGTTACTTCATTTACTCTGCGATAGTCAGTGCACATACGCATAGATCCATCAGGTTTGGGAACCATCAGGCATGGAGATGCCCACTGACTCTCGCTAGGCACTACAAACTGGTTTTGAAGGAGGAATTTCACTTCTTCCTCCATGTGAAGTTGTTTTGTTGGGTTCATGCGGTAAGGAGCCTGCTTTATTGGAACAGCTTCCCCGACATCCACGTCATGGGGAGGCAATTTACTTACTTTGGGTACATCCCCAAACAAATCTGGAAATTTTTGGAGTAACTGAACCAAGTCACAGGCTCCCTGTACACTGAGTCCCTTCATGTGTGCCAAGGGATTTTGCAAGATGGCTGAATTGCACAGCCTTACTTCTGTTGTTACAGGAAGTTTTTCAGTATCGTCACTCTCAACTTGAATAGCGGCAGCTCCTGCCCTAGAATGGTATTTCTTCAACCTGTTAATGTGCACAGTCCTTTCTGATTTGCGACGGCCAGGCATCTTAATTACATAATTGGGGCCAGACCTGCCTGTGATGACAAAGGGTCCATCAAATCGTGCAGCCAAGGCATGTCCCGGAACCGGCTCCAAAGCTAACACTTCCTCTCCAACACTGAAGGAGCGAGGGGCTGCCCTTTGGTCGTACCGCTGCTTCATGGCCCTCTGACTAGCTTTGAGGTTGTCTGCTGCCATCTGTCTCGCCTGGTCCAATCGTTTCCTGAAAAAGAGAACATCTTCCGGCGGGGAAGCCTCATTTTCACCACCCAGCCAATGCTCCTTGAGAATAGTCAGTGGTCCCCTCACTGGATGACCATAGACAAGCTCGAAAGGGCTGAAACTGAGAGATTCTTGGGTGCTTTCCCGCACGGCAAACAAGAGAAAAGGGATACCCTCATCCCAATCACTAGTGTTATTCATACAATAAGCTCGCATCATTGTCTTAAGAGTTTGATGAAATCTCTCTATCACTCCCTGAGACTGAGGGTGATAGGCAGTTGAAAATTTGGGCTGTACATCTAACCCCTTTAACACATTCCTAAATAATTTCGAGGTAAAGTTAGACCCTTGATCTGTTTGTACCTCCCGAGGAAAGCCAACATGGGAAAAGAACTTCATCAAAGCCCTTAAGACCACTCGAGCGGTTATCTTGCGTAGAGGGATTGCTTCTGGGTACCTGGTAGTGGAGCAAATTATTGTTAGTAAATAATTATTTCCCATTCTGGTCCTTGGGAGTGGGCCAACGACATCCACTACCAGCTTGCTGAAGGGTTCACCTGGTGCTGAAATCGGCTGAAGGGGAACAGGTTTAATGCTTTGATTAGGTTTCCCTATAATTTGGCAGGCATGACAGGTCTTTATATAATCTCCCACCGTCTCCCACAGCCGAGGCCAGAAGAAGTGCCTGGAAACCCTGGATACTGTTTTAGCAATACCTAGGTGTCCACCTAGAGGTGTGTCATGCACTAAGCTAAGAACATGGTTTCTATAAGGCTCAGGCACCACGACCTGGTGACAAAAACTTGGCTCTCCTTCTACTGGTACTGCAACCGAAGGCGCCTTCTTCATGAGTATACCTTTCCTGAAATAGAAGCATTTATTTAAACGTAAAGATTCCTCCTCAGTCACAGCCGAGGCTCTGATCGACTTAAGTGTGTCATCACACCCCTGTGCAGCAATTAGCTGCATCATAGTAGGCCCAATCTCCCTCACACTACTACCTTGATCTCTGCACCGATTAGACTCAACTCGGGTTGTGGTATCCTTTTCTTTAGTTGACTGCAGTTCAACATCAGAAAATAGAGTTTCCAAACCTAAGTCCTCACCATCCTCACGAGAAATATAAGGATTACCCTTGGTATCCTGGTCACGAGACATACTTCGTGTGATGGCACCAACAGGAAAAAGGTCTGGCAGGGTCTCCCTAGCCTTCTTCTCCCAAACTTTGGGGCCTGGTTGCCCCCATACTAGTGGTTCTTCACTGTCTAACAGGCCCATAACATTATTCCCTAATAAGAGGTCGACCCCTTCGAAGGGAATTTCATCTGAGATACCTACAGGGAGATAGCCAACTTGGTATGCAGATTCTACCCATAATTTGTGTACTGGTGTCCTTATGGTTGAACCCGTAATACCCTTCAATAATACATCTACTCCAGTATAGGTATCCTTAGACATTGGCAACACTCCAGCACGTAGCAAGGAGTAGGTGCTACATCCATCTCTCAAGGACACTATATTCTCAACCCTACCCACATCCTTATGCAAAGCAACTGTGGACTTACTAGAAAATACCTGCATCCTGGGGTCTAGACCCAAAGGTACCTCCTCACCTTGCTTTGAAGACCAAATACAGGCAACTGGATGTGTGTCTGCAGTTAGAGTCCTCTGGGGTGGTTCCTCCCTTTCCTGATCTCGCTGCCTTGACCAGCAAAACTTTTGTGTGTGTCCAGTTTTGTTACAGTAGTAACAGGCATAGCTCTTAAAGGTATTTTTACCATTTGGTGTAGGACTGGTACTGTTTACTCGAGGACCTGAAATATTATCTGATTGTCTAGGTAAACTTTGAGCTCCAGCTGACTTACCTTTTCTTTCTATTTTAGAGGGTGCCTCAGCCTTCATTTGTCCCTGAAAATTCTTGTCCCATTTACCTTTATGACCATAGGACTTGGAATAAGGTTTAGAACGAGTGGGGAAATTTTCAGAAGGAGCATAACTGTTTTTACTTACCAATTCCCTGCGAGCCAAGAATCGGTCACCTAGATCCAGTGCTTCAGAAAGATTATCTGGGTTTTTGTCCTCTAAATATTCTCTGAGGTCAACAGGGATTGTATTGTACAATTCCTCATGAACCATCAGATCTACTAATTTGTTATAGTCTTTATTAACTCCTTTAGAACAAACCCATTTCTTAAAAAGGAACAGTTTCTCATTCCCAAACTCAGTTAAGGTCTGCCCATCCCGAAATTTTTTATTTCTGAACTTTTGTCTATATTTCTCAGGTATCATTTGGTATGCAAGCAATACTTCCTCTTTAATCTTATCATAATCAGAAAAATTTTGCCCCTCCAGAGTCTCTACTCTCTGGAATCCTTTACCCACAAGTTGTGTGCGAACTAGGGTAGCCCACTTCTGTTTGGGCCAACCTTGCTCCAAAGCAGTCTTCTCAAAGAAAGAAAAATATCTATCTGGGTCACTCTCTGTAAACTTAGGGACAAAATTTGCAGCTTTAGTTATGTTAAAGTACTGCTCAGGCTCTTGTTCTGAACCTCCTAACCTTT